>NC_133028.1:7065000-7185000 GCF_048771995.1 Taeniopygia guttata
CCATAAGGATGGAAAAAAAAAATTCACAGAGGATCCTCATTATGGGATGGTTGCGAGCGTTGCCATGTGAGGACCACAGCCTACTCCCATGGTTTTAGCTGCAGGGTCTCTGTCTGCAAACCAGCTCCAGGTTCCCTGGTTCCTCAGGCAGCTGCAGCCCTTTGGGATATGCACGTCCCTTCCCTTGATCATCCAGAACACAGGAACTTCTGTGGTTTATCACTGAATCTGTGAATCCAAGCTCTCCTTCAAAGGAAACCAAGAGATTGTCTGCACTCAGTGCTTGTCCACATATCCTGCAGGGACTTGTCTGTGGTTTGGACACCTGGGCACAGTTGTCTAAAGGCCTTGCACAAAATCAAGTGGAAAATGTGTGGGAAAGCAGAGAACTGAGGCAGAAATCCCAAGTCCGGGCAGAAGTTCTGACCACTGGACCATCTTTTTGGTTTTCACTATCAGGGCAGTGTCTATCTGCAGCCTGGGAGGAATGGTAGTCCTTATCCTTAGCAAGATTTTTATTACTTGATTAATTTCCATACCACTGGGGCCTACATCAGAGGGACTGTGCTGGAAGAACATCTGGGTGTCCTCTGGCTCCCCCGTGTCATATGGCACAACTTGCTCTGATTAAATCAATAATTATTCTCCTCTGTGCCTGCACTTCCCAGCCACTCCTGCTCACAACCCCACAAACTGCACGAACAAAACCCCCCTTTCTGACCTGAGCCACTCCTGCTGGGGTTGGCTGTGTCAGAACAGGGCTTGTTGTGTGCACAGGCTGGGGCTCAGCTTTGCTCTGTGTCCTGTCTCCCTCCCCTGCCCGGTGGTATTTCAAAGTGCTACCTAATGCCTTTCAAATTTAAGGAGTTTCAGAGTCTAATCTTCAGATCTGCCCCACTTTCTATTGATCTAGTTCCAGGTTGTTTATCAAGACTATCTTCTGGTTCCAGTTCAGATGTGCCCAATTGGATGGAAATTTCACAAGAACATTTGAACTTGTGAGATTACCACAAGTTTCTGCCAACTAATCTAGGAAAGTTTCTACCCTTTGGATTTGAGAGGGTACTCTAAAGATGTTAGAGCCTTTGAATTTGAATCCTGACTTTTATTTCAGCTTCCATGCCCCCTATTTAGGTGTAACATAATGAAGATTAAATTGCCATACCTGGACTTAAGTAATGATTAAAAGGTGAGGTCTTTGATCTTGTTAAATTATATTTGCCACAGTAAAACAGTCTCTTTTCCCCTGAAAAAATATGAACTCCTTTACACCTTTTCCCTGATACAGGTGAAAATGGAGTAAAATGCTTGAGGAAATGCTGCAGAACAACAAATAATTTGCTTTTCTTTGACATGCCTTAGTAAAGTTGCTGAGAAAATTAGCACAGTAACCAACAGTTTTCTGCTACATCTGGGAGGAGCAGGAGCAGCCACATGCATCATTTTTCAAGTAATTTTTCAGCTTTGCTGTTCCTGGCCCCCCTTCCATGGGTGACTGGACCCTGGTAGCAGAGCTGACATTTTCATTCCCTGGAAAAGCTAAGAATCTGGTTTTCATTTAAATGTGTAAAATTATCTGAGTTGTTTTCCCCTCGATAAGGTTTACAAGTGTCTGTATATCTTTAGTTTTAACAGAGGGCAGTTCAGTAGACAGTTTACGAAGTACTGGTCAGGGAGATAAATTACCTTGTAGAGCTGCACAATCGCCATTCACAATCTCCTCAGTGACTTTATAGCCAATGATAGGATTTTTCAAGTTCATAGAAACTCATCAAAACACTTCCTGGTATTTTTTCTTCTCCATCTAGCTGCTCTCCCTTCAAGCATAATCTGTACTGCTCCTGCTAGGGAATGAGGGTTTGGTTTGATGCCTTAGGGCCTGCTGAACATTTCTTTATTTCTGGCAGCTCTTTGGGATTTGTGAACTGGAAATGGGAACATTTTGGGCAGCTGCAGCACTTTGACATACTCCTTTCCCAGGGGTCATATTTAACCTCAAATGATGCTTTGTGTGTTGCTCTGTGAGGTTACCACTGAGCAAATGAGAGGGTTTGAGCTTTTCTTCTTTGCTGCTCTTCTGAAGTCAAGGTTCCAGAGCTGTACATTTGAAGCTCCCTATTTCTTTTGGGTAGGTGCTGCTTCAGCCCTTAATTTATTTACAACATGATTGGCACACAACCTCCTGCAGCAGAAGAGGGCAATGTAACACATGGGGCAGCATCTGTGGTGGTGAGGAGCTCCTTGAACCTCTTCCCCTGTTTCTGATTGACATGGTACATGGAATTTGTTGGAGACAGACTCTCCTTTTTTCTGAACCACCAGGTGCTCTGGGTCCTTGCAGGGCTGCACCTTGTCTGGGGCCGAAATCACACCAAAGTAATGCAAATAATGCTATTGCCAAATGCCTCTCAGGGACTGATCTGGGGGGCAATAGGGAAAGAAGGGAAGATGGAAATTGGAAATTTTATCCTCCCTGTGGGTGTGTGTTCCTCCATTGTGTTGGCCATGGCTGCACAGCGGCTCACATCCACACTGGGGTTGGGTTTGTGTTTTCCACTGCTGATAAACACCCACCTCTGCCCCTGCACAGCTCCTGGGAGGTTTGCTGAAGCAAAAGAACACAAATGTAGGTGTGGCTGTGGGTGCAGAGTGGGGACCTGTTTTGTGCCACAGTGAGAACCTGTGACTTCCTGGGCTGATGGACCACAGCCTCCTCTTCCAGGGCAGAGGTTAAGAATTGATTCACATAAGAGCAGGTCCAAGTACTGCCCTATTATTAGACCTTCCAAGTGATGCTGGTGAATGGTCTCAATTTCAGAATTGATTTTTTTCCCCACTTATTTTCTGACTCAGAGCAACCTCCTGTTCTAAACAGGCAGCACATTTACCCTGAGTGATGCTTCCTGCATCCAGGGCAGCTCCCTTCTGACAGCACTGCAGAAGGCGCTGCCAGGAGGCTGTAATTAAGGGTGTTACCAGAGTTTTTTACCCCTTTTCCAGCAGGCTCTGAACTGGTGGTCAGGAAGAAACTAACATCTGAGGCTCTAATGAGGCGGGTTTGAAGTGATGGGGGTAGTCCCATTTTTCCCCTCCTCCAGAGAGGGAAATGGGAGAGCCTGGTGTTAGGCAGAAGAGTACATCAATGAAGGAGAAGTTGTTTAAGCTGCATATGTTATGATGTAATTGAGGTTTCAGTGAAGTGCTTTTCTTAAAAGCTTTTTTTACCATTTTTGTTTTCTTTGCTGGTATTGCTACTCACTCCAGTCCAGCAGAAAGAGACTGTGTGACCAGGGACACTGTAAGTTTAGCTCTGGGATAAGGCCATTCAGCAAGATTTGTCCTGCACAATCAGCTGCTGGAAGAGCAGCAGTGAGTTGGCTGAGGAGAGGATAGCTGTTGAGGTTTGGGGGATTAGATCAGTCATTAGACGGTTCTAATTGAGCTCATACTCTTTCCAGGCTTTTTATGTCTCACTTTCAAAATGTTGCCTCCTTTCCTTCCTGAAAACATTCACTCCCTTTGCTATTTAGTTTCTGGAGAAAAGGGAGTCTTGTGTAATGGTTTTGGCTGAGCCCTTTCCTGGGTCTATGACAAAATGAGATCTTGATGATTACTGCACCTACCCAGGAATTTCTGGAACTCCCTAGAGCTCTGTCTGTGGCCTGCCTCTCTGAGGCCGTGTATCCACACTCCTTCAGCAGGCTCAGCAGGTGGGGAAGCTGCGTTGTGAGTTTGCAGAGGGGATGGATGCTGTAGGTGTTGTCCTGCTTCCATTCCTGGTACTAGTGGGGGTCTGAAAGTGGGGGTTTCCTTCCTCTGTGAATCTCTTTCTTCCCAGATTTTGTCTGTCAGACATTAAGCAATGTAAAAAGGAACTTGCAATGGCTTTCCAGGGTCTTCCAATTGTTTTTTTTTCCATAATGCATGCCTGATCAACTCCATCCAATGCCTGGGGCAGGAGAGAAGGGGATAGGCTCTGAATTCCTTGCTCAGTGCATTTGAGTGCTCTGGACAAGGGTGGCTGTGTCTTGGTGGAGACTTCAGCTTAGAAATTTTGCCTATGAGATCACTGGTGGCAGCTTAGTAAAAAAATTTGAATATCTGTAACCCTCCATGTCAAAACCTGAATCCAAATCATTGCCCAGATTCCACTAATTGATGCTAAATAGAAAGAAAAAATAATGCGGGAGAAAAACCCTTCTAGAAACAATCAGTAAATTAAGGATGCTTTGGGATATAAATTAAGCAGTTAAATGAGATACTAATGAAGATGGGAGTTTAATGGTGAGCACTCTCATTACATTGTTTTAAAAACTCCATTTGATGTAGATTTGGTACTGGTAGAAGGGAGACAGCCTTGTGACAAACATCCATGAGAACAAAAGTTGTTCTGGCACCTGAGCACAACTGCTGCCGTTTATTGCTGAGCAGCTTTGCTTCCCCATTTCTGCAAGTTGTTGCAAGATCTGGGAGAAATGGTGGAGCAGTTAATTAAAAAACAACTAATGACTGTTCCACAGGGTCAGTTTGCTTCTCGGAGCCTAAAATGTGCAGGATATTAACACATGTATCATTTTTTTGACACTGGAGGACAATTGCAGAGTGCAGCCACACCGTTACTGGTTTTAAAGCAGAACTTAATTAATTAGAAATGGGCTGAACAGGTTTGTCTGGAAACAAGGATTGGGTTTCCAAAGGAAGGAGCTGCACAGATATTGCCAGCCTTTAAATTAGGCTGTTTCTAACTCCTCTCAGCCCTGGTGAACTCCAGGGTGCTGCTACTGCCCCACTCCTGCTGTGAGCCCCATAGCCAAGTGTCTTTCCTATCTCCCAGTTCTAATGATGTTTCATTTAATCTGCTCTGGACAACTGCTTTAGGATGAAATGAATTATGGCCCCCAAATTCCCACTTCTCACTGCAGCCTGCATAACAACTTAGATGACAAATCCAGCATCTGCAGACAAGTAAGATGCCCCTGAATGGAATTTTTTTTGCAGCTCACTTGTGCTTTGGCTGGATCAACAATGCTCTTGGTCAGAAAAAATACATGAAACTCCACTTCTGCATGTGCTCCAGCCCCACGGTGGCTGGGAAGAGGTGGCTGGTGGATACCTCTGCTTTGCCTAGACCCTGGCGAGGCATTTTTCTTGTGTCAGTGCAGAACTTGGTGAACACAATTATTTTCTTTTATCTCGCACTTAGGCTTAAACTGCATATCTGCTGGTATGTGCCCTGTTTTGATTAATATTAAACTTCCAGATCATCCTTTTGAATTGGAGCAATTTCTTACAACAAATAGACCGGAGAGCCAGATTTTTGAGTGATTAGTAGCAGGCTGAGAGCAGTGGATGCTTGGGGAGCTTAACGATTCATGGCCAGATTCATTCACCATGGTTAGAGTGGTGGGCATGTCACAGCTGTGATTTCTCTGGCAAAACCTCAGCCTGAAATGATTTTAAATCAGGAGTTGAGTTTTCCATCCCACTTCTTTCCAGGTTGACTGACTTGCTGAGAGGGGGGAGGAGAGCCATCCTCCCTTCCCAGAATATACTGAAAAAAATCTGATTGTGAGAACCTGCTACACTGAAAACCTCTTCTTTCCTTTTCTCTAAATTGTTTGGGCACAAAGGGAAAAAAATCCTACTGGCTCCAGAGCATTGATCTCAGTGGATACCTGTCCAGATGCCATGCAGGGTTGAGGGGAGACCTGGATGTGGCATGGCTGTGCTTTGTTCTGGGCTGTTTGGTTTTTTGGGCAGGTAAGATGCTAAAAAGGGGGTACAAAGAACGGCTAAGAGAGATAAATTGCAGATCTCACACGAGCTGATGCAGCATGAGGAGAAAGAGGAAACCTTCACCAATTTCACCTGTAATCTCAATGTTTGGCACTGGTGGCAGTTCTAGCTCAAGGACTTTTAGTACCACAGAAGTGCTGTGTTTGTGACTTCCATTCAAATAGACCTCACAGAACTTTAGTCCTGACATCCAGGCATGCCTTAGGCAGATTATTATTGCTATGGACACACAGAGTTGTTCCTGGACTAGGTACTTTGGTCTGTGTCACCAAATACCCTGCCTCCAGAATGCAGAATGAAAACCAGTGTTTGTAGCCAAATGGACACTGAAGCCTTCTTTTTTTTTTTTTTTTTTTTTTTTTTTTTTTTTTTTTAATCTCTATGCACAGCAATATGTGCAAAAAGATTTCCCATGCAGAACATGTTACTGTGGTGTGGGCTGGCCAAGCTATAGGGAGTCAAACACAGGCAAGATCACTGACTGTGCAGGAAGGCAGTAGAAGAGCTTATGGGACAGGAACCCTTTGTTTATGACCAGGAAATATACACTTAGATGAAGAATCTGGTTTTCCTCAGTTTTGATGGTTTTGGCCCTCAACCTTGTTTGTCCATTGCAAAGGTAGAAACCAGCTTCTGAGTTAAATAAGGTCAGGAATTCAGCTGGGATTTGGACCTAGATATTCCAGACTATTACAAAGCAACAAATACTCAGTACCTCTGATAGAGGAGAAAACACGATGGGCCCTTTGAACCATTGGAAAAGTCGCTGCTGTTGTTGATACGGTGGAATGATGAGCACCTGGTGAATAGGAACTCTCTTTTTTGGTGTTTCTGGATTATGGGCCCAAGGCCTGAGCACTCTGTTATTAGAGCTCAGATATTACTTTAAAATGTTGAACATTGATGGTGCATTATATCTTGCTGTGGAAAAGGTCAGCCCTGTTATTTGTAGAGGGAGGGTTGTCTTTTCTTCATGGCTGGCTGACTTTTTGGGCTACATGGTATAATTTATAACTACTTATTGTTTTCAGACACGGGGCTGAGGATATTTTGTGTGTGAAATTCAAAATTCAGGCCATTGCAATTGAATACATGATACAGAATTCTTTTTTCCAGTAGGAGACAGAGATGCCCGGTCTTGATACTCTTGGCTTTCTTTTCAGTTAGAGGGAAGAAAAAAAGAGGACTTATAGGGCATGAGCTAAAATATCCTAGAATAGTGATGCAAAGTATTTTGGATGCACCAAGCCCCCTTCATAGAGAGAAATGGGTACTGGCAATACAGAGAGATTGTCACAGTCTATGTGGTAGAATTTATGCTGAGGTGTTGGAAGTAGCGTGTGGTAATTCCTATTTCCTGGTGTGTGTCTGTTTTCTGCACAGCCAGTGTAAAGGCTGTGGAACTGATGCCAATGTGCATGAAAATTAAGAACCTACTTAGTGAAAGATTTGCATGCTGGAGAAATTTTCTTAAAATTGCTCACCTGCTTGTCACAGTGAAACCAGCTGCCTAAAACCATGAAGGAATATGAATTCCTCAATAAATGCGAACCAATCTGTCATATTTTTGGACTGTCAGACCCAGGGTTTACCATTCCATGCAGAGGTGGTTTAAAACTACCCAGAAACGTGTTAGCTGTCATGGCCCATTTCTCCAGTGCAGCTCTGGCTTTGAGGAGTAGCATTGACTCTTAAAAGTGGCTCCAGGTGCTGTTTGATGTCGATATGAGTGAATGGGATGAGGCTCTCTTATGCCAGTCACCGTGCAAGTCCTGTTTAAGAGCTGGTATTCACCTGAAGAACTTACAGTTTAATTGCTAAATTGTGCAACCTCATGTCAGGGAGTTGTAGAGAGTGATAAATTCTCCCCTGAGCCTCCTTTTCTCCAGGTTAAACATCCCCAGCTCCAGCTGCTCCTTATCAGACTCATGCTCCAGACCCTTCCCCAGCTCTGTGTCCTTCTCTGGACAGGCTCCAGCACCTTGGTGTGGGTCTTGTAGTGAGGGGGAATGAATCTGTCTCACTTTGTGGGATCAGTCTCTCACTGTATAGGCAGCTGTGGGTTTTGTTGTGGAAAAATAAGTACTTACCACTTTTTCAAATGAAGGACCAGAGTTTTGCATCAAAGAAGAGTGGCAAAATGAAACATGGACTTTATCCTCATCTCATCACTAGTTAAATAAAACATGGAGCAATTATCACCAAGACTTTGAGAAAAACAGTCACTGCTGTTAAAGCTGATGCTCTCCACAGCTTTAGATTCATCACAAATGACTGTGAGGAATACCTATTGACTAATTAATTTTCTTGTCTGACAGACAGCCTTTGAAATCCCATGAAGTACAGATAAAGTGTGTGTACGTGAGTGGCAGGTGGAGAAACATCACAAATTGCATTCTCAACACACAAGACTTCACCTGTTACTCTGTTATAGCTGTGTGATTTCAGCATCTCTCAGTAGCTGCTGCTTGTCCAGATGTCATGTAGGTGCTGGTGGGTTGACCAGATGTGAACCATCCAGGAGCAGAAAGCAGCACATAAATCACATTTGTTTTAACCCTTCCTAGACCAAACAGTATCTGCCTAAGTGACCTTGCCCGAGGAGAGGGATTTATGGGATCACCATGGAAGGAAACAGCCCTATGATCAGAGTTCATCACAATGGATATTAAAAATTGTTCTTTTGTGAGTGGATTGGAGTATATGCACAGTTTATCAACAGTAGCCCACAGAAAAATCAATCTAAAAATTTTTAAATGGCCTTTATAGAGAGGACACACCAGAAGGCTACACTTCTAATATCAGTCATTTAAAGATCAAGGTCAGTGAAAGAGAACCACATCCCTATGGTGGGGACCATGAAATCGTGTACAAGTAGATACCAGTTTTCCCCCGGGTTTTTCTTCTCCTTTCCCCAGCCTGTAGCCTGCTTGTAGTTGTTTAGAGATGAGAAAAATTTGGATCAAGAGAAGCGAGAGAAAAAACTCAGGAAGGAGAAAAGAGAAAGTGAGGTAATTTCAAATGGTTGTTGGCACTTTCTGCAACACATTAGTGTTTTCTGAGATTCTAGTCATTGACAGACAAGTAGAAAAGAACCAGCAGGAATCACAGACTTGGATTGTTGATACTGCTGAGGAGGGCTGTTTCTCTCTTCTTGCCTCCTGTGTGTGTACAAGTGGACTCTCACTTCTTTCTTTGTCCCCTGTTAAGGTGGCTGCTGACATGGAGAGGGCTTTGCCCGTCCTGTTCCATCCACTGTGTCCTTAACTAAACTGAGCAGTACAACACAGTTGCTTCCAGGTGCAATCTCAATGCCCTTCCCTTCTCATGGCCTCTGCTATCAGCACTCAAGGAAAACCACAAGGGGAGAATGAAAAAGAAATCAATTTTTATCACTAGAAATATTTCCCCTTTTGGCCACAGACTGAGACTGTTCTGACTCTAACTAGTCCTCCCTGGGGTTTGATAACAGTAGCTCACAGGAGGCTCTAGCTTATCTGAAGACCAAACAGTAAATTTCTCATTTCCGCTTAGTGGTGAGGTGTTTAATTGCTGCTTAGTTTTGCCAGTCAAGTAATTCACATTGACGTGCTAAAAGCAGCCACTAGCAGTTGAGCTTCCATCCAGGGGCTGCAGTGAATGATCCTGACATCTTTTTGCAGGCACCAGCTCTGCAGGCTGCGAGCATTCCAGTTTCTCCTCTCGAGTGGGCAAGCAATCTACAGAAAATTAAGTCTGAAAAGCCATGAGAGGTTGTGAAAGGCAGTTTAAGGAGAGAGGCTCTACTGGATGAAATTTCTTGTCCTGTACAAATTCAGGTTGAAAATCAAAGTGTTGCCAACTCAGTGGTAATTTAGAAGAAGAAATATTGTTTAAATACAGAGAGACAGGGTTGAACAAGGAACAGAGGATGTTCACTCTGTAATATCCATTTGAGTTTATGTGTCTATGAAACAAATTCTGTCCTTGAAGATGTTATCAACGTATAGAGGTAGGTAAATATGGAGATGGCTCAGTGCAGAGTAACTCTGTTTAGTGGATTCAGTCCTCACTTGCACTGCTGTAAATCAGAAGTAACTCTTCCAAAGTCAAACCCCCCACCTTGCATGGCTAGCTGCACTTTTTAGCAGTGGGTGTAAAATGCTGCTGCAGGTTCAAAATCATAGAGAGTTCTGACTCAGTAGAAGTTTAAATCTGCCTTGCTCTCTGTGGATTAATTTTGGGTTTAGAGCAAAGTAGCACAAACAAATAGTATTTTAATTTTATTTTGGTCCTGTCTCTTCTGATGGTCTGATACTGCCAGCCGTGTGTAGGAGCTCCATGCATGAGACATAGAATAACCAGCATGTACCTGAATATCTATAGGTACAAATGCAGGTAAATTATTCTCATGAGTTAGAAATGGCCAGATAACTCCATGAGTGGCAGAGCAGGGTGGAGCCAGAGTGAATGATGCATGAATGTCCCAGACGGGGGAAAGTAAATTGTTTGCCACTTTTTAGACTGGCTGCTGTGCTGGATGGGGTGTTACATTTGTCCTGCCTTGGGACAGGACAAATGTATGTTGTGTAGGTTTTCTTTTATGGTCATTGTAGAGCCTGCAGCATGATAGGTTATTAGGGAGTGATCACTGGTTTTGAGTTTCTCAGTAGATTATTCCAGCACCCATGCAAAGAGTTCTTCATGGCTGCCACAGTGCTTGAGAAATAATTTGCTTATTTAAAATATGCAGTCAACTGATTAATATCTTAAAAGGTGCAATTGCTGTAATTGCAGGCTAGATAATACAAAGCTGCTACTCACGTTTAACACTGGCACTCTTCTCCAGTTCAGATAATTCAAATAGACCCACAGAGATAAACTAACATCAGCACTAGCAGCTGTCTGATAGACAGACTTCAGGTGTGAGGGTTCCTAGATGAAATGAAAGCCTCAGAGAATTAAATAGCCACAGTACTCCAGAAACTCATAGTTTACAAAAAGGGCTATGACTCCCAAACTCATCTTGCCCTCTGTGCAGTGCCACAATCTGAGATCAGTTTGAGTAATGAATTTGAGAGGAAATGGTAACATGGTCCACCTGAGAGAACTATTACCTAGAGCAAAGTTTATCCATATATTTTTAGCTCCAAGTAGTTAATTAGGTAATATTTTTTAAAAAACCCCACCGCTATGCCAAAACAAAAAATCCCCCCAAACCCTAAACTACTTGGCTGAAACCCCTGGGTGCTTTTTCATACCCAGCCCCCAGCTGTTTGCGTTCATCTGAGTTTGATGTCTTCAAACTGAGACCCACAAACCAGAGAATCGATATCATCTACTGAGCACAGCGCAGTATAAACACAATCAATTAATTCCTTTATATGGAAAAGGAGCTGGAACTCAGCTCATCTCCTCTCTCAGGCAAATTATAGCGATAAGAGAGTTTCCCTGAACTGAAACCAGAAGCAGCAGCTCTCTGCACACTTAACCTATAATTGTCTATAACATGCATGGAGGTAAGTGAGATGCAATTTTATTCACAAGAGTTCCATTATCTTTAATCAGCTTTTACATAATTTCCTTTGTATCTGATTGTTTTGTTTTGAAATATGTAAAAATGCTTCCTTTCCATGCATGTGTAGAAGAAAGGTGAAGAATTCAATATTATGTTCACAAATTATTCCATTCAAAGGTGCTTTAACAGTGTGAATAGTACAGCAAAAAATTTGTGAAACTGTAATATAGCCCACAGCAGTAGGAATAAAGATGATGGAAACCAGAGGAAAGACACTTTTTTGAATAAGCTGTTAAAAAAAAAAAAAGTTGCTTATCCCTTTCACTTGGGACCAACTTTTTAAATCTCGATCCTGTAATAGGATAAAATTTGTAGAAATTCAAGGGAGTAAACACATCTCTGCAATCCTTATGAATGAAGTGTTGATGTGTCTTATGAAAGGCTATCCTCACCTTCCTGGGGGGGGTGAAGATGGTCAGAAATGCACAAATTGCACAAGAGCAGCCTTTCAAAGCCTTTTGCCAACAGGGAGAAGCAGTTCATCACATACATCCAAATGCCTCACTGGAATATGGACTCCAAGCTGGACCCTTTGGTCCAAGGAAGAGATAGACCAACTAGAGAGAGAATACAAGCACAGTAATAAAATTACCACAAGCCCTTAGATTTTCAAATGCTAAAAGAATATTTGATTATTTCATTTTTGTTAAATAGTGCTAATATAGTCTTCAAATATTGCATATTAGATCTTGCTGCAGGAGATGAGGAAATGACCTGCTGCTGTTGTGTGCTCAAAATGCATTCAGTGTTGCAAATTAGGAAAACATTTTATGGGTCAGGATGGTGAAATGCTGGAATATGATTGGTAGGGAAGTACTGGGGTCTCTGATATTTGAGGTATTTAGTGTCACAAAACCATCCATCAGGAATGGTGCAGTTGTACCTGACCCTGCTTTTGGAGAGCAGGAGAGAGCTGAGGATTCTGTGTGGTGCTGTCAAACCTTAATTTTCTGCAGTTCAATGTGGACATTTCAAGGGTGGTCATGGACATTTAAATGTATTTGGAATAAAAAAAATACACCCCTGCCTCCCTGCTGAGCATCTCACAGGAGGTGAGACCTGAGAGCTGCCCGCCTGCAGAGGCTGCCTCTGATGCTGGCACAGAGAATTCAGACTTGCCTCACCCCTGTTGGATCTGTTCCCTTTCTGCTCCCTCCTGTGCTGGTGTCTTGGTCCCACCTGGTTTCAGGATCTCTCCCAACCCTGTCTGCCTCGTTGTGTACAGGATCTCTTTGTTTTCTAAGTGTTTTTACTTATTCAAGAGTCAGTAGAATCTAAGGAAACCTATACTGAGCAGGTGAACACAGATTTTTCTTTCACCGCTCTCAACTTGAAGATCTCCGTGGTTATGGCTTCTTTTCACCACCTCACCTGCAAATAGCAAGTTGCTGCCCAGCACATAAAGGTGTTACTGCTGTTCAGAGGAAAGATTTCCCAACATATGGTTGTTTAATGCCTATGTCTTTTATTTTCAACTTTTTTTTTTTTCCTTTGAAAAGAGCTGTCTCACTTTTCTGAAACATTCCAGAGGTTACATTTCCCAGAGTCACAAACTTGAGAACAAAAACCTTCCTGTTTATAAGATTAAAAATTGCTGTGTCTGTGAGCAATTGGAAGTGGATTTTATATATGGAATATCAGTTAACCCTAATTGGCAGGTCCTGGCCTGCCTGGGGGGCACATGTAACATAATGGGGGCATGGGTAGAACATGCCTCACGTTTTTCTTGTTGCCAGCCAGAGCCTTGTGGTGGTCCAAGCCCCAGCAGTCAGAGTGCCAAACACCCTGGCACAGAGGGATTTTCCTTTCATTGTGTCCTGAAAGGCACTGGAAGCTTTCCTATTTACTTGTACATGGCTGTATCATGTACAACAGCTGTCAGCAGGTCAGACTGGATCCTGGAGCAGAGACACCAGTGGGGACAGCTTCATGCTTCAGTGTTCTTGTAGCAGTCACTGCATTGCTTGTGTACCTTTAGTAACACCTGGTTTTAAGGTGTTCTGAGCTCAAGACTCACTCTCCCCACCCACTCCT
Source organism: Taeniopygia guttata (assembly GCF_048771995.1). NCBI lineage: Eukaryota > Metazoa > Chordata > Aves > Passeriformes > Estrildidae > Taeniopygia > Taeniopygia guttata. The sequence goes on from NC_133028.1 coordinate 7,078,388, forward strand.
GAGCATCTTTAGCCTCTGACTACAAGACACACGTTGAGGTGCTGGAGCATGTCCAGAGGAGGATGACAGAGCTAGGGAAGGGTCTGGAGCACAAGTCTGATGAGGAGCAGCTATAGGAGCTGGGGACACTCAGCCTGGAGGAAAGTAAGCTCAGGGTAGACCTTAATGCTCTCTAAAATGTCCTGGCAGGAGGGTGCAGCCAGGTGGAAATTTGTCTCTTTCCCAGGTGACAAGGGACAGCACAAGGAGCCAGTGTGTCAGGCCAAAGCTCAGATCACCTTGTTGTGTACCTGGACAAGAGATCCCTGAGCAGATTTGTCCCAGGTAAGTGTTAAGTTGCATTCAGCAACATTGTGTCTTCCAAGACAGCTCAGGATTCAAAAATCTTCCGCAGTGGGGTGCAAATCCTTTTTTTTTCTGACTATTGCACTTGTCTTGCTGGTCATGACCACCACAAGTGGTGGCTGTGTCAGTGATATCTACCTGGGATTGGTGTGTACCCAGGGATCCCAGCCCCCATAACCTGCACTGTCCTTGTCCATTATTATATCCAGCTGCATGTACCATCATCAGTGGAATTCTGTGGACCTTGACTTATTCCCCTCTTGAACCTTAAATGCACAGCACCTTGTGCAGAGAAGTTGAGTCATCACAAGCCTCAAGTGGGTAATGTTTATTTTCCCTCTGTTGCCTATTCCCCTTCTGTAAGAAGGAAGATCAATGGACTGTTTTAGCTCACATGACCTCTGGGAATACAGGATGCTGCCAGAGTATTTTTTTTAAGAAAGTGGAGGTGGGGGGGTGGGAAAGGAGAAAGAAATAAAAAAACCTAAAGGTTTAAATACAGCTTCTTCCATGACCCTTCTCCAAAACCAATATTTTCCTAATAAAATAATGTGTTGCTTGTATTTTATTTTCCCCATCAACAAAGACTGTGAGTTCATTTGTTTGTTTTACATTGGCTGCTCAGAACAGTGTAGCTCTATGAGGTTAAAGAGATCCTCCGAGAAAGATCCTATTGATTTTAATTACCTAGAAACAGCCCACAGGGACAAAAGGACTTTGGCTGTTTATTTAGCCATCGCTGTGCTGCAGTATTGTGTAAGGAGAGATCAAATCAGTTGCCCTCATTATTACAATAATAATAAGGCAGAAAAGGTGCCTCCGGGCCTCGGGAAATTTTTTTTTTTTTTTGAGAGACAATAACCTCCACCACTCCTCCCACTAATAAAAGGCAGACTTGAGGAACAAGGAGCAATTACTATTCGTCAATATTAATTCAATTACTCTCCTGTTATTTATATTACAGGAAGGATTGTTTAATATTTTAGAAATATCCCAACCAAACCAGAGGCCACATCTGTTCTTTTACAGATTGATTTTTATCACTGCTAAATGCATGTTGAATGGTTTTTACCTCCTTTGGGCTGAAGCTAAGGTTAATTAATTATTCTGCACAAACCAGTGGTACAATGATTGTTTCTAAGAGTATCTGGGTTGAGAATACACCTACTTGTGTGCTAAACTGGAAACCCTCTGGGGATCAGCAAGCATTACTTGCCTGGGATCTCTTCCCACCCATTCTGGACTAATGTCAAGCCTGGTTTATGGTGGTCTTGAGAGAACAGATATCAGTTTGTTCTGCTTATGCTATTTGCTAATTTTATTTTCTTGGAGCCTACACCTCTGAATTGGTCTCCGCTCTGTGACTTGGCCTGTGTTCCCTCATGAGAATTTAATGTTTCCTCAAAGGTATTCTCTTGCTTAATTGCTTTTTAATGAACTCTTGTTACTTTTGACAGTAAGTACCCAAACAGTCAAGTTACAGTGCCTTCTGTGAACAGTATGTCAAGTCTCACCTGTGTTGAAACACTCTGGCCCATATTCTTGTTGGCTTTGATCTTGTAAAACTGTACTTGAGTGACCCAAGAGTATCCATCCAGCAGGTGGTTTTATGCAGGGACTGCTTGTATAAAAGCCAGTTTTGACATGGACACGAGCAAAGATGCAAACAGCTGCTGAAGGCAGGGCTGATCTTTCCAACACCATGGCCTGGAAATGTGTGCAAGCACATTGCTATTGGTAAGGGAAAAATAATGGAGCTGCAACTCATTGAAATGCAGCTGTAATTTAGCTGTGATCAGTGGGAGCCCTGTGCCTGTAGAGGATTCTGCAGATGGGCTTTAAAGAGAGCCCAAGGATAAGCCATGTTGCACCATTTGGAGTCTTCTGTGTGAAAGGCAAAGCAGAATTTGTTTCAACGTTTGTGCACCAGCTCAGCAACTGATTCACACTTGCAGGTTTTCTTTATTTTCTTTTAAATCAAGGCACTAGCAAAGTTCTTGTTCTCTTTCAGCTGCAGCTTTTCTTAACTTCAGAGAATGTCACATGGTTTTAGCTATTTGAGTCATCCTCTGGGCCACTGTGTTTCACTGACTACCCGTGTGACTAATAGAGTTCCTAAGTGTTTCAAGCAGAGAGGTTTCAGCTGGTAAAGTTAATGCAGCACAGCACTGGACAGGTGTTTCAGGTCAGTCCCTTGTTTAAATAATAGGTTGTTCTGCTGATGGTGCTTCCTTAAATATCCAAAGATAGTGTAGATTTGTCTGGAAGGCTGCAGAGGGCACATTTCTGAGCCGAGAGCTGCAGCATTGTCCCAGGATGTGAGAAAACACTACAGGTACAGGACCTTTCCCAGTGGACTGCTTTTACAAAACAGGTTAAAACAGTTTACTCAAGTATTTTCTCTTTTTGCCAATATATTAGGTTACTGTTTAAATAGTTCTACAAAATCGAATACTTCAACTCAACTAGATTAGCTGAATTTAATTCTTTAGCCTGAATTTAGTAGTTTAGACTGTTGGGAGCAGTTGTTGATCATGAGGGTGGGAAGTAGCACAGATGGATTTAGAAAGATGATAAGCAGCTAATAACAAAACACCTAAGAAAGTTTTCAAGATTGCATTTTAGGTCTTTAATTGCATCCCAGGCTTGAAGACTATATGTTTTGTATTTTCAGTTTTACCAGCAAAGATGGACTATGACTATACTTCCTCAGATTTTTTGTGATCTGGCTATGGTTTATGCTATTTCTGTTCTTGTCTATTTTGTGACATATTTTGTTTCTGTGATCAAACCACACCTCAGAAACTATCAATATAGTAAGTCTGTTTCTAAGAAGAAAAATAGAATAATTAAGTTTATTTTCAATGTGATAACGTGGAGGAAGGAAGGATGGATGAAGACACTATTTTGGTCTGCAGATACTGTGAATAAGGTGTCCCCTAAAGAGAAATCAGAATTAGCTGATGGAGAAGTACCTACAATTGGTGGTTTGGGAGAAATTGATTTTTAATGAAAGATTAAGTCTTAAATCTATGGAGTAGAAAAAAAGCAAGTACAAGTGCAGGGTGTGTTAACAGTCTGTAAAACTGTACATAAATATCATGGGTTTATTCTGTGAAAATTGTGAATGTGAGCTGGTGTACCAGCTGCTTCTTCATCTTCTGGTCTTCCAAAACCCCTGCCCTTGCTACAGGATTTATCTTTCTAAAGAGTATGAAAAGTCTGTGCAACTCATTGCTGCTTTGAGATAAAAGGGCTATTGAAGGTCCAGAGATGTTGCTTTATTGCATGATCCCTCCCAGTGCTCCTTCACGTGTGAGCCAGCTTCTTTCTGCCTTCTGCATGGGGCTCTGTGCTAAAACCACGCCCAGAGATCATAAGTTCTTTTGGGAAAAGACTCTCTCCTGGTTGTGGAGGTGTCTGAGAAGTTTTTTGAGAAATTTATGGGAAACTGAGTGAAAGTGTCTCAGATTTATCTAGTGCTTGCAACCCTCTTTTCCTGGCTAAGCCTTATCTAGGCATATGAATATTTATGTATCTTAGTTAGACATAACATGAATACTATTGATTTGGTCTTGCAAGGGAATTTGCTTTTTTCTCTGGGCCCAATCCCCAATGAATTTATAGTGATCAGGACATCATGCTTGGGTGGCTGTATGACAGCAGGGCAGAATGGAAAATCTTGCTGTAAAAGTTATTGAATCAGGAGGGGACAATAAAAGGATTCTCTCGTTCACCCCCTTGGTCATGGCTTTTGGTTATGGTTACAGATTAACATAACTACCCATCAAATAACCGTGTAGTTTTATGATCATGTGTAGGGTGGTTGGTGGGTGCACAGGCACAAAAGATTTAAAGCTGGTCTCTTTTTGTTTTTTCTTTTTGAAGGCTACATTAATTGTTCTGGTGCCTGAGCATCTGCCTGATACGCATTGTTTCCTCTGCAGACTGAAGAAGACAAAAGCTAAATACAAATTTATTGAACGGGCAAGCTATAAACCCTGAAGTTTGCACAATATTTTAATGGAAATCATACTTTGTCAAAAGCACATGTATCAAATTTTCTTTGTGGAGATTATGGTTCATCAGTACCAGAATTAATTAAAAATTTCCTACCAAGCTTACTCACTGCTCTTTTGTTTCTATATATAAATTTTTAGATTTATAAACTAATGGCTCGTTTCAGGGAGGAATGTGTCTTTTATTAAATCAAATGTATAGTATGAAAATGTTGTACTTTGTAAAGGAATTCACTTTTCTGTTAAAAAAACCCATCCAATTTTTGGTGGAAAAAGGGACTTTAAATAATTCTTCAGCTTTCATTTTATGTATTTTTACAGCGTTAACCGGCAAAAGCTGATTCATTATCCGCTGTCCTAACTTTACCTGCTCTCAATAACTCACAAGTTCAGGTCACCCTGCAGTGCCTCCTTTCGCCTTCGCTCAGATACCATGTCTAACTGAATGGAATTGACCTGTTTAAGGCCTCTTCACTCCAACTGAATTATTTGATCATAGCCACAGACATCTGTTTGGGGCAGTAATTGGTTGTTTATAAGAGCACAGGAGAGCCACCAGCAGCAACAGCAGTGGCAAGACAATAAAGGCAGGGGACAAGCATGGAGGGCATGTAGACAGGTCCTGACAGACCACTGTCTGCTTGAGATAAGCAATGCAGATTAGTTATATGCACTCTATCTCACCACTGGGGCCTAATAATCCCCTTTAGCACTCATTCACAGTTATGTAGCAGACAGAAAAACTAATACAGGGGGAATCTGGTCCCACTGCCTTGCCACAAATCTCAGACACAGCTTCTGGAATCTGCGGGGTTTTACCGTACAATTAGTTTTAAATGCCAATTTCATGGCGGCTCATGAGATGGAAAATAGAAGAATAGTAGGTAAAGATACCCATTGCAAACTAGATTATTTGAGAGGGGAAGATGGCTCTTCAAGATGTGGCTGTCGCTGCTGCTTCCTAGCTTGACAGCCACAATGTGGACATTGAGGTAAAGGGTGACAAAAATGGAACTTAGAGTGCTGAATTGTTGGGGGAAAAAATGACATAGCATTTCTGTGCTCTTTGTGTACAGACAGGAGACAATGTGGGTTTTAATTGATTTGCAAAATCTTGTTGCAATTCTCATGGAACACAGGATGGTTGCACTTGACTTGCAGTGGCAGCAGGCATGTAAAGCAGTGTGAGATGCACTGGGTTTGCCCTGGTACAGCTGCACGTGTGTTCCCTTCACTGTCAAACCCAAACACATGACACAGCTCGTGGGCACTGCCCATCAGGCTTTAAAGGAGACTGCAGAGCCTGGGATTTGATTAAGAGAACCCAATGTCCACATTCAAATATTGAATTAAGCAATTTTAAACTACATGCACAAACAAAAATGCATTTATATTTATATGAAACATTAATTTTTATTTCAAATTTAAATTCTGCATTTGGCAAGATGTGGATACCTGTTACAGTTCTGAGCCAGTGCAGGGAAGGAGAGAGTGCAGAGATGGATATTAAGATTGACAGATCCTGGGATGTTTGCTTGAATTCCAGAAATACATATTAGTGGGACATGGTGCAGGTGATGGAACGAAAAGATTGTCATTATTGTGGTTGTTGTTATGCTGTGCCACTCATTTCATGGGTAGCAGTCACTCTCAGTGTGATGTTAATACATGCTTATATGCAAATGGGAAGAAACACTGCTCTCCAGAAGTGTCTTGGTTTTAGTGGTGCAAAGAAAGTGTCTCTGGCTCCTGAGCTTTTCAAGTCCTGCATCTTGAAATACGGTAATTTTTCATGCAAATAAAAATGAAACTTTATTGTAGGCACCAGTGGGAAAGGTAATCTTATGTCAAAGTACCTACTACTCAAGGTGATAATTTAAAAAACAGAAATTGTTGGCCTAAAAGCTTGGATCATTGCTTTCTACAAGTACCTAAAAGACCATTGTAGCCAGGTGGGGGAAGGTCTCTTCTCTCAAAAATTAAATGATACAATGAGAGGAAATGGCCTAAGATGTGCTATGGGAGGTTGACATTGGATATTAAGAAAAATTTCTTCACCTAAACGGGTGATCAACCCCTGGAAAAGGCTGCTCAGAGAAGTGGTAGAGTTACCATCCCTGGTGGGATTTAAGATGTGTTTATATGGTTCTTGGGGACATGGTTTAGTGGTGGTCTTGGCAATGCTGGATTAATGGTTGGACTCAATGGTCCTAGAGGTGTTTTCCAACCTAAATGATTCTATGAGTCTATGACCTTCTGTTTAACAAATACCATATTTAATTTCTTTGTGTGTTTGATCAATCTACAGTTATAAAATAATTTTTTCATACATCTTTGTTTGGTATTTTTGATTTGTGTTCTGCGCAACTCCCTCTCTACATGCATCTCCAAAAATTCTTAATGTTTCTGGCATGAATTTCTCATCCACATGGAACCTGATTTGGAAGGGACATGATATTTGCATGGGAAAAAAACCTTGCATGCAGAAAGCACCTCTAATGAGTTTTCTTAGTTAATTATAGAAGCTTCAAATTCACCAGTAAGGGACAGAATTCTCAGTAAATTCACACAGCTCTGTTGAAATCAGCAGGGCTTTGCTACTTTACAGTTCTGCTCTGTGGTTTTTATCTGGGATTTTTTTTTTTAAATTTTACATTGCCAACTAGAGAGTTATTGTACAAGCAGGCTGTAAAGCACGGCAATGTTTTTGACTCCATCTACATGTCCTGTATTTGTTATCTAATTGCCAATAGACCAAACTGCAAAGGGACAATGTTTTTCAACCAAACGACCTGTAAGTAGCAGGAAATCTTATGCTCTCACCTCTTTGGCCAAGACAAGAGCATCCACATTTTACATAATGAGAGAAATCAACTGTTCTTTATCAGTGCTGTTGGTGCAATTGCAAATCTTTAAAGCCTAGCTGCTTCTTGGATTTAACAGCTGCATCCCAACCCTCCATGCATCAGGAACATGCAGGTCACTTTTGTACAACTGCAGTGAATGCCATTATTTGTAACCTGAATGAGCTTAGAATTCAGCCTCAGATGTTCATGCAGGATCCCTGGCTGCTCCGAGGGAGCTGTGTGCTTCCATACAGCGGGGGATTGTGAGTGTTTATTTGACTTTAAGTTACGCATTTATATTTAACGAATTACAATTAAATAATGTGAAGGAATGTACAGTCTCTCTGGTCACTCCAGATTCCTGGCTGGTTGCAGCCTTTGCAGCTGTATGAGCAGCAGCATTGAAGCTCTTATTCGTGTGCTTTATTATGGGGTGCACAGAAGTACTGCTCAGGCTGCAGCCCCAGTTGCTTTTTCAGAATTGTAATTTCTTATTTGAACACATGAGCAGTCCTGATTCTTTGTTATTTCAGTGTGTCTTCCCCAGAGTATGTTCAGTCCCACCCAGTTAAGGTGTTGCTGGAGTGACTGGCATGATGGGTATGGTTTCCCCTTGGGAATACATCTGGAGAGGCAAATTGCATCTTCTGAGTCTCAAACTCCATGTCAGACTCCAGCCAGAGCTCCCTTTGCTGATAAGGGATCTGAGAAGTACAATATTTAATGTGCTGGGACTTCTAATGAAATAATAAATTACAATTATGGCTGTTAGCAATTATTCTTATTGCCGCAGTCCATTCCAATGAATAGTTGTATCAGCCAGGTTTCCATTCCTGCCTGTCTGATTTGGTGGATTGTCCTGCTGTCTCTCTACATGTAAGGCTAATATTGGTGTCCTCTGGCTTATCCTCCACTTCTTCAGAGGGACAGTTCAGCTTAATGTTCAATTTAGTTTGTCTAATTATTCAAGCCTCTAATAGCACAGATTAGTCAGATCAGCAGGAAGGTTTCAAATCAAAAATATTATAATTGATATCACATTGGCCAGTCTAATCAGCACAGGCTGATAGCATCTGCTTTACCCCGCGCTTTCTTATTGTGAATCAAGTCTCCACATTGAACCAAACTATTTCTAGGAGTTATGTTATCACCATTTGGCCCTAGCAGCCCTTGTGAGCTCTCAAAACATCCCTGGAGACAGAAAGCAATATGCATTCCTTTCAGTTAAATTGAGTTTGGTTTTCAAGTGAAAAAGAGTCCCAAGAAATACAGAAGAGCCTAAGCTGTCCTTGGATGTGACATGTCTGGCTATGTTATAACTAAAAGATAAATATTAATATTTTTTCTTTTATTTCCTCTGTTTTCCTTTATTTTTAATATTTTTCATTTTTTTCCCCTTCACTTTTTTCCCTTCTCATTACAGTAATGTCTAGTAATGTCAGATCCACCACCAAAGGGTTAATTTGCTCTCATGTCATTGACTAAGCTTGAAGTCTTGTGCAATGCAGCCTCTCATTTTGATTTTGCTTCCTAAAAAATCAGGTAGTGTTTATTTTCAAGTAGAGCCATGGAAATACTATTGGCTCCTGGAGCAGGTGGTGAATTTTGTACAAGTTTGTAGCTCCTGGACTTTGCTCCAGGATTTTGTTCTGCTGCCTTTCACTAACTCTGGAGAGGGGTTTGTTGCATGTGTCCCTTGCTTTGACAAAATATGTTTCTGTGACCCATAAGAGAGGAGTTTCTAGCCATTTCTTTCATCCCAAAATTTTCATTTTCTTCCTAGTTATCTAAGATTTAAACTGTGGGATACCTAGAATATAAGGACTCACACTTTCACTTCCACTTGGTTTTGGTTTTTTCCACCTCTGTTTCTCTGATTACTTATGCCACTGTGAACCTTTGGGGCTGAGGCATATTTTATAGCGTTTTAATTGTATTTACCCTACCTTTTGTAGTAGAACCAACTGATGAACTCCATCACATCATTCATGGCATGAATGCCTTATCTCAACTTGATTACTTAGCTTTTAAGTGCTTTTATACATAAGCTTACTCTCATTTGGTTTGTTTGCTCACATATGCTTGAATAAAGTAAATGGTATGTGGTTTGCTCACATATGCTTGAATAAAGCAAAAAATGGTAAAGAGAGCTTGAATCCAGAATTTGGAGGTTCAGAATGCAAATTGGCACAGGATACAAGTTGAAAGCAAAAAATTTCCAAGGCAAAAGCTCTGGTGAGATGGTCTTTAACTCTTGGTGTTTCAATTGATCTTGAATTTCTCCTAGAAAAGCTTATTTCACACAGTTTATACTGTTATGATTTCACAGTGGTTTTCCCTGGAAGTGTTCAAAAGGTATTTGGATGTAGCTCTTGGGACGTGCTTTAGTGGTGCCAGGTTAGCAGCTGGACTCAGTCATCTTAGAGGTCTTTTCTAACCTTAATTATTCTATGGTCTCAAAACGTTTCCTAGATTTTTCCTTTTCTTACCCCTCATAGATTTGGCATCTAGGATTATGGTTGTATTTTCATAGGTGGGAGGACCTGATGATGAGATGGTGAAATGATTTGGCTGTGGCAAATAAGGAATGAGCTGGCATGAGGGACTTGGTCCCTGGTGTTTTGCTTCACAGCTCTTCCACCAAGGACATCAGCTCCCAGCCCTTAGCAAATATCATCCATGGAGTCTGTTCCAATGGCTCTGGGATAACCTCTTGGCAGTGATTGCTTTTCTGCATAAATGATAATTATGGTACAAAGAAATTAAATTCTTTGCTTTAATCACTTTCCAAATTTTGCAGAGAACTCGAATAGCAGACTGACTGTGTTTTATGGTGTATTTCATTGCTAGGTGAGTAACACGAATCAGTGTTTCATCTCCTTTTAATTTCTAATGCTTTGTCCTCACTATGACGCATTAAAACAGGGAAAGAAAACAAGTAATATAAGTGGAAATCCTAGTTATTTCAAAAAATGAATCAAGTCTTAGGGTGCAGATTTTGGGGGCCAAGAAATGAAATATGTTCTTAGTTCTGTTAATAATTCATATTGTTACAGAGATATTTCAGACTGAATACAAATTTGATGAAATCGTGTGACTTTGAGGTCATCTGAAAAACCCCAGGAACTCAATGAATTTTGACTGAAAGTCCTGCAGAGTTCCCACATTCTTCTGTCTGGCAGTGAAATAATAGTTTCAAAACACTGGGATGACAGTGGCTTTATTTCAGAGGTCTCTGAATATTTTACTAGGTGGAGGTTTTTCTGAAAACACGGGAACAGGAATTTCAAAACCTTTGGAACAGAGTGAGCAGGGAAGAGGCATATTCTGTGAATTAAGAGTGATTTAGCTGAGAGACTTGGACTGAATTTTAGGCCCAGGTCCATTTGAGCATCACTTTTGAGGTCAGCAAGACTCAGGCCAGTGCAAACTGCACCACGTGGTAAAAGATTTGCTCACTGTGTGTTGACTGGAAAGCTCATTTCAGACAGATCTGGATTGAGAACTACATGTGGGTGTTATCTCTGAAGATTAACTCACCGACTCAGCACAGGCAGATCGCATTTAAACTCAAGAGAAAGTGACTGGCTTGGGAACTGGGAAAAATATTCATTTGTTTTACCACCAAAGATGCTTTTATCTTCAGATACTCAAATGTGAAAGTATATTTGTCTCCCAGCAATGAAATATAATATTGATATCACCTCCGAGAAATATAGTGTAATGTATTTCTTTTCCTTCTGTTTTGTGCTTTATGTAAACACGCAAACACCCGTGACACCCCACTGTGATGGCAGCCAATAGACTGAGCACTTACCCTCGCTGCTGTTGTGTAACCATGGGCAATTTATCTCAGTCTCACCTCTCTTAAAACACTTTTATCAAAATTGGCGGTCAAACAGCACTGAACCATGGTGGCCTCAATCTTAAATGCTATGGTGCAGATTTTAATTTGGGAAAGATTAATGCACTCTCAAGTGTTAATGCCACAGCTTTCTGTTATCTACATTGATGGGTGTCAGCTAATTTCTGCAGAAGGATTGTAAAGCAAACTGTGCATGTTGATGTTTCAGAAACCTAAGCTCCAGAATGGTGAGATAATAGAGAGGGGAATAGAACTATTTTCTCAAATTTCTTTTAAATTAGAAAATGTTTCCCCTGTCTTTGTAAAGCTGAGCTACTGAGTCAATTCCACTCAAGCTGATTCTTGAAGATATAGGGAATATTTCATTTAAAGGAGCAGTAAAAGTGTCAAAAGATACTTTATCAAGGTCGCTTTTAGATTGAAGATAACACCCATCTTATAACAAATATAGACCCCCACAGTAAGCTTTGTAATTTCCAGTACTGGGGTAGCTCTTAGTCTCTGTCTCCATCATGTCTCATGAATTTTTTCCTTGTCTGGTCACATATAATCGTAATCAACGAAAGCCCTTTTGTTCATTAATAAAATCACAACAGCTCGTACACTTTGACTGGTTTATTTTTCAGCTTCATGCAGTTTGCCAAATACAACTGGAGTTTGTTCTGGTTTTTAATAGACTTTTCTAACTGTGAAGAAGGTGTCTGGAAAGAAGGTAACTGTGAAGAAGATGATGCACAACAACTAGGAAATTTTATTTGTGCAGACTAATTTACACAGGAAAGGGGGGGAATGCAATTAAGCTCATAAAACTTGCTCCAGCAATGATCCAGGTCAAGGGGCTAATGGTGAATTGCATGAATAACAGTCACTCACCCAAGTCACATTAAACAGTCTTGATAATATCATCCAAAATAGCCAATTATTTTGAGTGTTATGAGAAGGTCCTGTTGTTATTTAACAATGGTTTATATGAAAAAATAGTAATAAAGGGTATAATGGTAAAAAATAATTTCAAAGGGATTAGTTGCAATTGAGTTCACAGTAAACTGTTGTTGTGCCAGAGGGATGAAGGAGCAGTGCCTTAGAAGAGAGTGAACTGCATATGATTTAGCAGTGATTTCATATGTTCAGTGTTGCCAAGACAGTGCCATCAACTCCAGTTTAAAAGCAGGAGCAGAGAAGGAAATGGCACTACCAGAGCCCTGTTCCCTGCAAAGCATCTTCCCCATGACCATGGGTTTTCTCCTTTGGATATAATGAGGGACACAAGGGTGGGAGAGTTGTGCAGCTGCTGGATGTGTAAGTAGGGAGATAGTGAAGATGTGCACTGACCAGGCAGGGTAAAAGATGCTAAAGGGATGTTATTTTGTTATATCTTGGTGCATTTACCAGGAAAGGAGTGCAAGAGGGGTACTCAGTTTAACTCTGGATTTTGAGATAGGGGTTTTCTGACTTTAAATCTGTTTAATTTATATAATAATATTTGTTTGTATTAATTTTTATAGATATTGTTCTTCTTGATTCTGATTGTTTTCAGTTTAACTTCGCAGTAGAAAATTATTATTATTTTTTAAAAAGTCTCTCCATGTAACTCTTGGTAATGCAACTTTTGTTGGTATTTATTAAAATCATGTGACTATGAAGATTTTTATTCAGCTCCTGACTTGTAAAAAACCAAAAGGGCCAGCATGTCAAGTGGGTTTGCTTTTACATAGGGGTTTTCATTATCAGAGAAGTCAGGTATCTATGTCCACCACAGATTCTCTCCATACGGGAAGGAAGTTTTACAACTTAGTGACAATTTTGTAGTTTTTGCTCTGACTGGTGCAGATCTGGTTGCAATGTAACTGCTCCATCTTGGTTTCCAGGTGCTAATCTTGAGATTATACCAGATTTATTTCTCCTCATCTCTCTTCTACCTTCCTAGAACTTTGACCCTGAAGTTCATGCCATATAAAAGCAGATTTCAACATCTTGAACTTGATATGATGGACAACCAGAGGTATAATTAGAACATCGTAAAGCCTGTTGACATCAAGTAGTTTTTCTCTTGTTTGACAGCCAGGATATCCCAGCCAAAATAAAAGGGTTAAATTAACCTGCATAGACCTACGTGGCACTATTAAGTTTTTGGGTTTATTTTGAGACATTTGAGAGTCTTCAAGGAAGAGGAGTTAAATGCCTCTTTTGGGGCCCCAAGGGTAAATTTGTACAACACTGAGAGGTTTAAGAGGAATTGCATTGGGCTGCTACTGCTGTGATCTGGAAAAGGCTACAAGTAAATCTGAGAAATATCACCACTGATGATGAACTCACTACAGTGTATTTTGATAGTCCTGCATTTGCCAGGAGAGATGGCTGTGGCATGAAAATGAGCAATACCCTTTTCTGGAGAAAAATTCATGACAGGATTTGAAGTGCTGTGGGTTCTGGACACTTGGGACATGACTATAATGGGTCCTGTGTGACAGCACAGGTTTTCATAGTTTTGCCTCTGTGTTGAAACAGTTTATTCTGTCACTGTGTTACCGTGGCTTCAAATATGCAACCTGCAGCTTGTCATAAAATTCTGATTGAATTTAAACCATTTGTGTGTGGTTAGGGAGACATCTGTTAATTGTTCATGAAATTAAGTGAATGATGACTATCTAGTTAAGTTTTCATTGGATTTATTCCTAGAGGCTGTAATTGCTAGTTTTGTAAAAGATCCCTCAAAAGCAGTTATTTTTAAAAAGAAAAAGCCCCTTGCACGTATCTCCTGTCAGCCTGTATTCTGGTGTTGAGTATGCAATTTTAAAAATGAGATTGTAGCAACTCCTCATATTAAAGTAAAATGCTTGTTTTTCATACAGAAATTATAGAGTGTAACATAATTGGGCTCACTGAAATGAATTCAGCATCTCTCAGAGAACAAAATCATTGAGCCTACTGACTAAATTTAACAGCCTAATAGAAATATGCAGGTGAAGGTACAATTAATTTTAATTACTAGACTATACATTGTTAGTTGCACAGCCATGAGTAAAATTAAAATGGCAATCACAATTAGAAAATTGCAACCTCATTGTGCAACAAATTAGTCACAAATTAAAAGTCCAGGAACTATTATACATCCACTTTATTGCTTTATGACCATTATTGCCCTGATATAGATTTTATTTCTTTAATGTCGTGTCCACTTCTTTACACCTTATCTTTGTTTAGAATCTCTGGCTCCTTCCCAGAATCTAAGAAAAGAAATAATATAGGCTGGAAAGCTGTGACTTCCCTGTTCACTCTGGACAGAAACTCCTAAACGGCCCTCTCCTGCTCATGGGTGGCTTTCAGAACAAGGTTTGTCACTGGATTATTTCAGTGAGGTTTCTAGAGCACAGAAAATAGCATTCGGGGGGTAATAGCTGAGGTCTGTGTGCGATGTAACCCTTTTAGAAAAGGTCAGGCCAGTTAGAGATGGGAATCTGGAGGGAATCTACATTGGTGTAAGTTAGACTCTCTCCCAGCCCTCCCCTCTGGCTGTGCACACTGATGGCCTGCACAAAGAACTTTAGCTACAGGAGAATTTCTGCTATAAGCCTGTTTTTCAGCTGTTCTTGACATGGATTTATGAAATGAGGTTTAACAGTTATCCCAATCTTGCAAGATTTGTGGTGGTTGAGGAGCCATCATGAGCTGAGTAGTGGAGTAGTGGCTGAGCTGGAGTAGTGGCAGCAAACACCTGAAATGCAGACACTGAAAGTGCTGCAGATGTTCTGCAAAATCACATCTCCCTGCTGTCCCACACCTGGAAATGAGGGTCTGTACCTACCTGGCACCAGCAGCTCATCTTCACCTGCAGATGAGTACAATGAGACCAACAGCACTCACCATTATCACAGCACTATCTCGAGTCCTTTGCAGGATGAACTCCATTTTGAGGAGATTCAAGGCTTTACCAGATACCTAGATGTCCCTTGTGCAAAACTGAGGATCCACAGAGAAGGTTTAAAGTAATTTGAGTTCTAAAATCACCTTTTCTGTCCGAGATGCACCACAGGAGCAAGAAAAATAAATTCTCTTATGAGCATCTGAAGTATGCACTCTGCAATTAGCCCAGTTACTCCAGCTGTAGAATCAGAATGGCTTGTGTTAAAAGGAACTCTAAAGATCATCCAGTTCTAACCCCCCCTGCCATGGGCAGAGACTCCTTCCACTGGACCCCCACTGAAAGCCCCTTCCAGCCTGTCCTTGAACACTGTCAGGGCTGGGACATCCACTCCTTCTCAGGGCAGCCCATGCCAGCGCCTCAGCACCCTCACAGTAAAGAATTTTTTCCCAATATCTAATCCAAACCTGCCCTCTGCCAGTTTACAGCCATCCCACTTGTTATGTCGTGCTATGCTCTTGTAAATATTCTCTCTCCATCTTTCTTGTAGGCTGCCTTCAGGTTCTGGAAGACTGCAATTAGGTGATCCCAAAGCCTTCTCTTCTCCAGTGCTCCTCAGGGAGGCCAAGGCCCAGGACTGAACACATTGGGTTGGAGGAACAGGACACAGCAAGATACTTAATCAGACTTCATGTAGAGAGGAGCAAAGACCAAACAACCCAATGCAATCTCTGTCTCCACATGATCTCAGCTCTCTGGGGACTGTTCTAAAACCACCAGAGCATTGGTCAGCTTGTGTGAGCCCCAGCAGGGGCTTTTGCAGTGCTTGGAGAGCTGAAACTCCATTTCAAATATGCAATTGAACAGCTATCAGAGGGTAATGATGTTCAGTCACTACCACTTGGGACTGGATTTTAATTGATGACCCAGAGGTGAAAATGTTTCTATTTCATTACCTGCTATTGCCAGCATTTTTTTTTTTCCTGTAATCCTCTTTCCTGTAATATGAATACTTTGGGAAGGGGAAATTAAAGTTGGACTGAAGATATGAAAGTGAGAAAATATATATTTACTCCCTAATTATCTCTCTATATTTAAGGCACAATAGGAACTCCTTAGTGTAATTCCAAATTCTGCTGTCTACTGTTCAAATGGAATCAACATATAATTTATTGAAACAACTTTTTTTTAAACTGCAGATTGTTGTAATTTTTCACAGATTTTTACTTCCATGTTTGCACTATTCTCAACAGGAAGAGTTCCTTCTTATCTGAAGCATAACTCATCTGTGACTGCTAAATTGAACACTGAAATCTCCCTCTGTTCTGGGAGAGGTGAGCACCTGTGATTTACTGTATGTTTATGTAGCTCCTAGTGCCCTATTACACAGAGACTTGTAGGGTTTGTCTCAAGATAGAAACTGAGGGAAAAATACTAAAATGAGCAATTAAGATTTTCTCTCAGAAGTTTCTTATTAGTAGTAATTTTCATGTCTCAGACTTCTCTGTGTTTTAGAATTTCTTGATAGGCTAATAAGGATGATCTTTGTCTTGAAAACGTGGAGACAGAAATGAAATGCCAGCTTGGAATCTGTCTGGATGTATTCTGTACAGTTTTTCTTTTGAATGATTTCTGAGGCAGGGAGTATCTCAGATTAGGGAAACGTCTATAAGTGCCACTGGCTGATATCTATTTACTGTAGATTCTTTTTTGGGAAACCTGTTGTTCCTTCAGCATTAACATTAGAAGTACTAATACAAATATCTCTTTTATGTCTTTGAATTAAAAAAAAAAAAGTTATCATATCAGCTTCTCTGTTTGAAAAACAGGACTAATGATAAGTGAGAATGACCTGTTCAGGGCCATGCACCATCCTTGCAAGAGAAACAGGAATATTATATAGATTCTTATTTATTGAGCCATGGTGGGCTGTTGAAGATCTTCTGTGTCCAAATATTATGCATCTCTCTTTGTGTGAAGCCAAAAGCACTTGGCATGTAGTGGTTTTCTTGGTCTTGGCCTTTCCATGCTGCTATTTTAGAGGGTTACAATTTCAGTATTGTAGGAAATGTAGTGAACTTGTATAGAAGAAAATGTTGATTCAAGGAATTGCTTGCTTTATTTTTCTTCCTGCTCTTTCTGGTAAGAAATCGGCCTTGCCCATGATTCAGGAGGTTTTTGGTGTTCAAATGCATGGAAGAGCTGCAGTACAAATATCTTGTGATTTGGGTCAATAACTTTGCATTAATATTTGCCATTGGTAATAAGTGGGTAGATCCTCATGGGAAAGCTGCAAAAATGGAAATGTCTCCTTGTAGACATGTGTTTGTGAAACCAGGGTCTGCAGCTGACAGAGCAATTGGAGAGGTGTCTTTAAGCTTTACTATTGGAGTCCTGAAACTCTATGTGACTTTTAAATTCCTTGGCATGTTGGGGAGGAGGGGGAACTTGGATCCCAAACTTCCTGTGAAAAGGAATATTGCACATTTCTTATTCAGCCATTTTATTTATGCTGCAAAAAGTGCAAATGTGATTCTTTAGCTATAGCTGAGAAGGCAGCCCTTCATTTAATCCCAGGTACTGCAAACTGCTATATTGCCTATAAAGAAATAATTACAAATCTACATAGAAAATTCTTTTCTTACAGTCTAACGGGACTCAACAGAAAACATGGGTTTGAGCATGTAGCTTTGAAATTAAGCAGTGTAACAGCATTAAAAAATAGCCCTTGGAAACCTTCATCTCTGATTTTATTTTATATTGTTATAGTGCTCACGCTTCAGTGATTTCCTTTCATCTAGTCACTGGGCTGAGGAAATAACACAGAAAAGGAAACCTCTTGAGTTTCTGATGTACATGGTAAATGGTCATTTCAGGGACCATGCACTATGGGCCTCAGACTGAGGGTTTAATTTAATTGGTTGAAATTAAAAAACATCCAAGCCTCATGAAATTATGACCTTTAGGCCTGGTGTGTCAGCTACATCTGACACTAGCCTTGTTGTTTAGAGACAAAATCCCTCCTCTATTTAAATGGAAGCTCCTGTGGGACCCACATAAGCCTTGCCAACAGAAGAGGCAAGCGGCTCTGATCACTAGATCCCTACTTCAACCATGGTTAACATCAGCAGCATTTCTTTTAGAAGTTTCTGTGTTTGTGTTTATCTTTATATTAAAAAAAAATATGTTTTTTTGTTATCACTATGATCATATTTCTTTTAAATACATGTTTAAAATTTTACTTTGTGTTTTCACTGAGGGAAATGAAATACACAGGATGGGACAGAGGTCTAGATATGTGTGTTTCCTGTCAAGAAATTGGGAGTTGAGGTTCAATTTAAATATTTTTTGGGTGGTAATCTGTTTTACATCAGTTGAACTCTCTACATGATAATTTGCTGGGTTGTTTTCTGATAGTTTTACTTTCTTCTTGGTTTAAATTATAAAACACAAGAACATTAATAATAATAGTAATAGTAGCAACAACAACAATAATAATAATAATTTCCCCCCCTGGATTTCTGTGCAGTGCTGAGGACAGGGGCAATGCAGCATCCTTTGAGACTGGAGCCATTACCACAGTGCCAAATAAAAATATTTTTTCATACAATATGGCATGAGGTATGGATGGGACATCTTCAGTGTTTCAGGATGGAGTTTTCCAAAAGGAACTGCAGGGAGGCAGGTTCTCAGTTTCCATAGACTTTTAAATGAACTTGAGGACAACCACCTTTAGATTCCTTTGGGGAATCTCACCACTATAAATGTGCCTATCACAATTTTGTATGACACAGTATTTAGAGATAGAATCCCTGCAAGTTTGTAGAGCTGACCTGGCCCTTTACGAGGAGATCTGCTTACAGAGATGCCCCAGCCCTGACTGTCTGCATCATGTTCATGCTGAATTTCTGGAGTCTTGCTCAAATATCTTTATTCAGGGAGAATCTGGGTCCTCAACAAGTCCAGAAACTGGGCTACCACATCAGTTTCAGGGATGGTTTCTCATAATACCAGGACTTTTCTGTTTAAGGGTAAAAGTGATGTGGAAAACCAATCAACCAAAGTGACTCATTCTTTCTTAGTCTTGCTATCAACAGATGCATCAGCTGCTTTTTCAGTTTTGTGTATAATATGGGCATAGATATGATAGTTGTATATACTGTTGAGCTCTGGTTATCCTTAACAAAGATTTTAAGTAGAATAAGAAGTTAAAAAAAAATTCACGGACAGTATTTGGAATCTGGTACACTTTTATTATATGAGAATCTGGAAGAGAAAACAATAAGAAGTGCCAGGAAAATGGGTGAAATAGTTGGGAAATTTTTGTTCTGACTAAGAAATATGAGAATGAGGTGATGAGAGATGAGAATAAGGTGGTGTTCAATGAAAATAAAGTTATCACAGCCGAGAAAGTCCCACAAGGGACAGTTTTTCTTGGATGTTCATTTCTATTGAATATCATTGGCAGCAATTTAGGAAGGTTCAGAGAACACTGAACACTTAAAAGATTACAAGAAGGTTAATACCAGATTGTCTTAAAAGAAAATTTTTGTGAAGGGAAATATTTTTGATGCTGTGGCAAGTTGCCCTCTTCTGTCTGGCTGCACCCTTTTGTGAAGCAGTAGGACTCATAAAATAAAAAATAGAAATTCAGAATACTCAAGCAGTAGTTTACCCTTGATTTTTTTTTTTTTAGGAGGGCAGATGTTCAGATCCCAGTTTTATCACCTTTCTGTCACTGCCAAATTTGCAAAACCCTGAAGAAGTGCCAAACAGTCTTGGGAACATATGCAATGCCATGAATGTGTGGGTTGACTTGTTGAGTCACTTGGCCTCTATAAGCTTATCAACAAGAACAGTTTGTTTTCATGCCCTGTGATGCTACTTATCCTTCAATTCTTTTTTGAATAAGAAGCACAAAATTGGTGAAATTCTCAAACTATCTGATGCAAACGGGCTTTTTAAAATATTAAATTCAGGTTAGAACTAATCCTCCATTTCAGGCTGATGTAATATGTATAGCCAATGTTATATATTTCTTACTGAAACTGCTTGCATACTTGCACTTGAAAAATTCAAAAAATGCAGAAAATCTGTCCAAAAGGTCTTTTCATCTCAGGGCTGGGCTCTGATACTTTGGGAGAGCACCGGTGCCACTCTGTCATATGTTTCAGTACAACTTTGCAGCGGGGAGGGATAAAGACATGATTTTATCTGGAAGCTAAAGCATACCTGGTCTTGGCTTATAGTGAGGTTTGTGCAGGATCCAAAATGTTGGCTTTCTAATTATGGGAATATGGGCACAGACAGTCATCAGTCCTGGAGATTTGCAGTGGTTATAAGAAGGGAATTAGAAATCCATGAATCAAACATGCTTTCTTTTGCCTCCTTGCTCACCAGTGCAGTCTGTGGGACCTAAAGGGGTCACAAGAGAGCTGGAGAGGGGTTTTTGATAAGGGCATGGATTGATAGCACAAGAAGGAATGGCTTTAATCAGATAGAATGTAGGTTTAGATTAAATATTACGAAGAAATTATTTACTGTGAGGGTGGTGAGACAGTGGAACAGGTTGCCCAGAGAAGCTGTCTGCCCCATCCCTGGAGGTGTTGCAGGCCAGGCTGGATGGGGCTTTGAGCAACCTGGTCTAATGGAAGGTGTCCCTGCCCATGGCATGAGCTCTGTAACTGGATGATCTTTAATGTCCCTTCCAGCCCAAACCATCCTATGATTCAGAGCATGGAAACAAATTGCCTCACAGTCAATGGATTTCACCTGAAAATCAAGGAACTATCAGCCCTTTCTCAGCTCTGTTTCAAGAGAAAATCACTGAACAACCCCCTCCCCTGTGTGAGCCCTTATAATGATAAAAGACAGAGTGTTCTGCTGGAACATTTGGAGTTGTGGGGCTTTTAGCTGCTGCAGGGAGTGGGACACTGCTATCTGCAGATTGAATCAATCTGCTTCGGAAGCGGGATGGTGAAAGAGCCCGCTCGCGATAACAGAGCGGCACAGTGAGGGAACAGCCTCTACTTCTCTGAGCATAGATAAGATGGCTTTTTAAAAAGCAAGCAGGCACAGAGCAACTGCAGCCTCACCCAGAAGCAGTTTTAATCCTTTTGCTTGAGAAGGGTAGAAGATTTGGCAGGTAGGAGGATGGGGTAAGTCTCTTGTTATCGGAGAGGAGGACAATGCTATTACAAGCAAAGCAGCAAGAGAATTCTTGCTTGATAATAGAGTTAAGGGGAGCTAAAAGATAAACTCTATTTTTTATTGGGGGGAATAATAAGATCGTCTGGGCTAACTTTAGTGAAACTTGTTTTTCTGTCTCTGATTTGGTTGTCTTTGGGTCCCTTGGGCACAGCACTGCAAAGGGCATTGCTGTGTTAACCCATGGATGCTGTGCAGGGCAGCAGAGGTTCAGCCAGTTTTGTTTGCTTCAAGGAACCCTCTCTTTTGCTGCTTCCTAGGAGTATTTCCTAGGAAATGATTCTTAACAAGCTGATTTTTGTGATTTTTGTTTAGAGGTCTATGCTTTGCACCCTTGAGCTCAGGTGCTGTCTAGGAGATACGCCCATGTAATGAAAACCACCTCATGTGTATAGTTACCACACTTGTGACATGGGTCTGTTCCATATGAACCAAAGAAGATTTTGGAGAGAACTCTGCCAGAGATTTCCATAGCCACTGATGTCAGCCACCAGAGGGAAATGCAACCACATGCATTAACTCAGTCAGTCATGTGTCACCTTCTCCATATATTCAAAGTCTTCTTGGATAGCTGATGTTCTCCAGGGCAGCCCAAACCATTATACCATAATAAGATTCTATACCTCACATAGAACCTAGCGACTGCAGTTCCCAAAGTCCCACCCAGCTGGTGTTGTGGGGGCTGCTGGAGCCCCAGTGGGATGCTTTGTCCCTCTTTTTGCAGCTGTTGGTTGGAGGCACTGTGGGAAGGATGTAATCCTGTCTCCACTAAGTCCATATAGAGAGCATGCTCCTGGACAGAGCAGGAATAGTGTAAGAAAGTGTTGTTGCCACAAACAGCCTGGAAGGGTTATTTACAGACACTGTCACAGAAGGCTTTGCCTTTTGCCTTCCATTGGCTAATGGTTTCTGTTGTCAAGAAGACAGCAGGTCTAATGACCAAGCAAACACCTTCCTGCTCTGGAGAATTTTTGTAACCTACTGCTCTTTGTAACCTACTCCTGCTGAGCTGGGCAGCCAGCAAATCCCATGTGAGAGGTTACTGAGCTGGAGAGCTCCTGCAGCCTCCTGCCTGTGTGTTTGTCCTGGTGGGAAGCCAGTGTGCTGATACCTGTACCTCTGCCTGGGGGGACTGCTTTACAGGCTGGGCTTGTACTCAAACCAAACACAAATTTGTGACCAGAGGAGGTTGTGTGAAACTTGGTTTGCACATAAACCATGTCTGCTGATGCATTTGCCCGTAAAATTTGCAACAAACAAGTAAACCCTCCAAGGACAAAACTACATTTTTTATAATAGTTTGTCTAGAAATCTAGGGTTCCTTATTTTCAGAATTAGCAGAAAAATATTTTTTTTCTGATGAGCATTATCTCAGGGCACTGGGTGCTGTTGCAGGTGTCCTGGGCTGGGACAGGCTGTCAGAGCAGCCACTAGTGAGGGAGCTACCAACAGAGATGGGAGGTTGCTTGCTGCCTCTTTCTGGTGGGAGGAAAAGGGAATGGCAGTGCTTTCCTGAGCCAGTGTTGGAACATGATGAAAGGAAGGAGTCCCTTCTGCAGCCCGAGCCTGGGAGCACTGCTGTGCCCCCAGCTCCAGTGCAAGCTCCCTCCACACCCCTCTGGTGCACAGGGTGCCAGGCTAAAGCTGGTAAAGCAGGTGCTGCCCACACACTGAATGGCAAGGACAAATGGATACCCCCAGGGAGGGAGGAACATGGGCACAAGAGAAGATTTTTTGGGCTTCACCATGTCCGGGCATGAGAGGGTTGTCATTATCCTGCAAAGTACCTCTTCGGAGGAGGTGCCTCTCCCTGCATGAGCACAGAGGCAGTGCCTGTTTAAGACTGGCTTCTGGAAAAGCAAACCAAAAATGTGTCTGTGAGATGAGCACGAGTCCCAGAGCCTTTCACACGCTTTCAGCAAAGCGCCCTGCGCCATCCCCAGAGCCCCTCTGCTCCCCCCAGCCCTGCTTCCTCCCCTTCCCCCTCCCCACAACTATTTAATTTTGCTCTGGCATGAAATAATAGAGTGCTGTGTATCTATTACAGATGTAAAGAGATTTAGACTGCCACAGGTTTCAGTAGCACATTCAGAGCCCTAACAAAGCTGGGTATAATAGACTCTCCCTGCCATTATCCATTCAGCAAGTGTAATAAATGACTTGGCCGCAGCCTGCCATATACCACCCGGCCCAGATAACAGCTGAAAGGAGAAAATTAAATTTTGCTTTTGTTGAAACATTATGATTTATGTATTTGTAATATAGGCTGCGGTGGGCAATTGAAAAAAAAAAAAAAAAGAAGAAGATTGCTGAATATACTTCAGGGTTACTGATTGTACCACAGGCCACTTAGAGCACTAGAAATGCTGTTCTTCTCCCTGTGTTCCTTAATAATAATAAAATCATACAAATTCCCATTAACCTTTTCACCCATTTTGATTTTATTTATATATGTTTTTTTTTTTTATTTTTTTTATTTCCAAGTCTCAAGTTTTGCCATTTACTCTCAGCCTCATGAAAAATAACAGACTGATGGTTTATAGAGACAAGGCAGGAAGTACCTAGGCATGTAAAAATGATGGATGTAGGTCAAAAAATCTATATATAATTTTTAGTATTTTTATAATAATTTTCTTTAAATGGGGTGGTTCCCCCTTCCCCTCCTCCTCTTCTTCACTGCTGTCTTTAGAGTTGATGACAAGATATTCTGATATCCTCATCCTTGCAATATCTAGACCTATAAAAATAATTAACTTCTCCCACCTTAGAAATATAGAGACAGAAACAGGAGTGCTTCACCCTGTAATTTATAATATTGCAGCACCGTCCCTTAATGTTGTAATCAGGCCTGCAAAGTCTTATCATGTTGTAGAATATAATGAACTTACTTATTCATTTCAACATCACATTTCATCTTAGTTGTTCTCCACATTACTTGCTTGTCCCTCCCCTTTTCTGGAAGAATGGAAAGAACATAGAAGTTTTCTCACTCTTTCTTATTCCTTTTCTTCACCTTCTATTATCTCAGGGCTTGACCTGAGTCAACAGACTAGTCCAGGAGGCTGGGGGCTGATTTGCCTCTGCTCCCTAGGAATTTAAACATGTGTGGTTTTTCCATTTTTTTGGTGTGTGTTTTTAAGAATTTATTAAACCTAGTTATGTGGTTGTCACCAGTAGGCTGAGGAAGCACTTGGCTGCATGAGGAGGGGCAGTGGCAGGACTGGGGCAGAGGATGCTCTGTGCTTCCCATGCAGAGCCCTGTGTGGCCTTGTTGCCCTGAGCATTGGAGTCTCAAATGTTGCCTCTAAAAGTGTCAGCCCGAAATCAGAGGGATAACTGGGATGGAATGCCACAAGTGGGAGAGTTCAAGGTCAGATTGGACCAGACTTTGAGCAACCTGGTTTAGTGGAAAGCTTCCCTGCCCATGGCAAGGGGGTTGGTACCAAATGGCCTTTGAAGGCCCCTTCCAACCCAAGCCATTCTGTAATTCTATGAGCAAGGATTGTTCCCGTCTTCCTTTTGGTTGCCTAGTGGGGAGTGGAGTGATGAATCTCTTTTTTCTGACCCTCCAAGCTGTCCATACTTAATGTAGGATTCATTTGATAACAGCTTATCCAATAGTGATGATTTTTGATTTTTTTTTCCTGAGGGAAATGTTCTTTTCTGCATTTTGTTAGAGATTATGATTAAGAAACAGCTCTTGTCCCCCAGGATGGAACAGGGGCTTGGTCCTGACTAATTCCCTTTTCTGTGTAGGAGCCATGCAAGGACACGTTGGGAGCCATGGCCATGGGGATGTCCTGTAGCTCTATTGTAGCCTTTGCTCACAGCATCTCTTGCACTTTGATTTTTCAGAGCCTGGCACAGATCTCTGGCATTGGGTCTACCAATTTCTTGGGCCAGACATATCTAGAAAAGTTAAAACCCACCAGCAGAAATGCATATAAAATTTATTTATTTTTAAAAATTCTGTGTGCATGGTGTTAAGCATTTAAATAACTCATGTGATTTTTAGCCCTGCCGAGCCTCAGGCTGCCTGTTAGTGTTTGTGGGCTGGAGGTTTGGTTGTGCAGGGGATGTTTTACAGCCACCTCATCTCTCCATCAGGTATTCTGCTAATGCACACTGACAGATATTTTGTGAAGCAACATTCAGTCTATTTATTGACCCCCTGCCCTCAAATGCATACATACAGCAGAGCATTCCAGCTTATATTTAATGCTGAAACATTTGTAAGTACTGTATATCCTATGATCTATTGGGCTAATGAAAAAGAAGGTTTATCACTGCAGTCCAGTGTAAATCTGCGGATAACCTTACTGTACAGTCAATTTATTCCTTTAAAAGGTTTATTCCTTTATCAGGTGTTTGTAGAAGGTTTCACCATAAGTACAGCAGAGACATAATTTGCTGTGGGGCAGATTTATTTGTTTCACTGGGTTATTATTTTAACAGTCTGATAATCACTATGAGTATGTTTTACCATTTGCTGTTTCTGTGTGTATATGCGAAAGTGTGTTTATTCATTCCCTGAGCAGGTTCATTTTCTTATCAGCTATTCATTTTAAAGAGTTTTAATGCATATGCAGAGTGTGTAGGGTACGAGAGTGCAGTAATTTTATTAAGAGATTTATTTGGTGCCAGATATTAATTTAGCTGGCGTTTGCTGTAACATAATCATATGCTTTCACCTGGCCAATTTTCTTTGCATATCACAATTTGCTATAAACAACACTTTTCCTACACTGCAACCTTCAAATTCCTTTTTTTTTCCTTTTAAAATAATTTTTTTTTACAGGGAACTCCCCCACACTCTGTACCTTTTCATTTTTATTCGTCATATTTTATTTTTTTGAAACCTCACTCTCAGGAAGAAGGGATCTTGTGAAGTAGCTTTTAAAAAATGAATACACTTAAAGATTCTGCTAAGAGAAGGTTTCAGAAATGTCCCTCTAGTGCCACTTAATAATTGCTTGAGTCTCAGCACATGGCCAGTGACTCACTAGAAAAAAGCAGAAGGAGGAAGATGATCCCAAAACAAGATTCTGGTATTAAAAATTGTTAAATCATAAGACACCAAAACCACATAGTCTCTGATATACTCAGAGACTTTTTATATTATGTAAACACTAGTTCTAGAAAGAAGAGGAAAGAAACTGGGCATAAACTGGAGGTGAGATATGTCTTTAACTTGGCATAAAATGAAGTTATAAAATAGGGGAGAAAATCCACCTGCATCACTGTGTCTCATGCTGGGGTAAAACAGATTCTTATTTGAATCTTCCTGATGTCCAGGGATGTTTCAGGCTGATTTCATAGGAGGATGGCTGCTGTCCAGTTGGTGGTTTAACTCTCTTTCCCTACAGCTGTCTGTAAGAAAGAGCTGCATAATAACCAAAGCTGTGGCTGTGAAACACCTGGAGCTCAAGGAGGAGGCAGGGGTGACACTGCACATCCCTGGGGCCAGGTGCAGATTTCCAGGCATGGAGAACTTTGGATTACTCACATGAGAAAGAGTTCTTCTGTAGCAATTAGTTTTTCTGGTCCAGAGAATACAGGAATCAGTGAAAACTTCGGAGCACTGTTCATGTTGGCTCAGGCCCTTAACTGCAGGGGACTATTTCTAGTAACTGTCCAGCACAAATAGCTAAACTGGAATCTTCTGCATAACACCACAGATGTCTTCTGATTCCTTAGTTGTCTCATTTCAAGAAGAATGTTTCTTGATGCTTGACTAGACTCAAAAAGGCAAAAGCATTTTTGTCAGTAGCAGAGTCAGTAATGTTTAATGTTGGGTTTTCTGAGATCACTGTAAGATCCTGGATAATTAAAAAATTGTATAGGTGCCTCCAGCCAGAATCTGGAGTCCATATTTATTGAGAGATTGAAAGTTCTACTGGAAATAGAAACTTTAGAGAACTTCTGAGCTTCTACACAGCTATACTGAGATGAACAATCATACTTGGGCCATTTTTAGAAATATTTTTTGATATAAAGTAAGAATTTTACTTAGAACTTGGCAGTTGACAGCTTTCAGACCTTGGACCAAAGTTACATCTATTTTAAAAAGTTTCTCTGTAACTGTATTCTAAATATATATTTTGATCTCATCATGCACATTGGTTTTTAATGTCCCAGTACTTCCTAGGTTTGTTTTATCTTCTAACTTTTTCTTGGCGCTATTATTTTCCCATTTTCTGTGTTGTCTAAGCCAACTTTTCCTTGAATTACCTGAAACTTTCTCAAGTAGCAAGACAACTATTAAACTTAGCAGTATTTAATTCTAATAGAGGAGCAATATAGCTGAAACCAGGTAATCAATATATGATCAAAACTATTGATGAATGCACAAAAGTAAATCAACATTTGTCTATAAACAGCATAGTCCATTTAGCAGATGCAATTAATACAATTTAAGCATTCAACTAGATATCACTTAATATTTGTTGCTTTTTTTTTTTCCCCATCAGATGTCCAGGGAATGGTAAAATAACCTGCCAAAATTAATTGTCAATGACAGTATTTATTTCCCAGATATTTAGAGTAGGGAGTTGGTATTAGAGATGATCAAACAACTCCATTTCCACAGAAGTTTTTGGAAGTATTTTCTGCTTTGTGCTGCAAGAAATCACAATTCTTCAAACTTATTTTCTAAAACAGAGCTCTGTTAAAATACCAGATTTGCACTCAAAAGAACAGAGTTTTGATTTTGCTCAAAAACTGAGTTTTGTTTTGTTTCTTCCCTGAGGTGCTTGGAGAACCCATTTTGATTCATGAAACATTTTTCTTGATAAATTCATGATATCAGTATTTAACTACAACGCATTTACATTCTATCAAAAATATATCTCAGAAGAAAGAATGTTTAATTGAAAATATTTTTAACAGCTCTAGTCTGAATGAAACTGCCCATCAGTTTGCTCTTCAGTAACTCAGTATGGTATTAAATCTATGACTACAGTGAAAAAAATCAGCTGTGGGTAATTATACCCCTATTGTAAAGAACTGTGTTAAAATGTACTTAGTTATGCTCTAGATTAATGTTATTTGTTAAGTCTCCTAAGAGGGAATTAGCAGTTGAGTTTTGTTTTCATAGTGTTATTATTACTCTTGATACTGCCATGCAACATCCTTGACTCACTGAGACTTTCCAGTGAGCCTGGATTGTGACAAGTGTGCTTCTTAGTGGGAAAACAGTGGACAAACAAAGGAGAAGCAGAGAAAAGGAAAAACAGTACAAGTGGGCAGGCGTAGCACTGGGTGATGGACCCAGAGACAAGTTTTTCCCAGGAGATGTTTGCTAGCTGAAAAGTGATGGTGATTTTCTTGGGAGAGGGAAGGACAGCCCAAAAACACTGTGGGTCCAGCTGTTGAGCTTAGTTTGAAACTATGTGAAAAATATGTGATTTTTATTGTGGGTTGTAGCAGTTCAGATATAAGTTTCAAATGTTTTCAGTATATTAGTCAATATCCTGCATTACTGACCACAATGTCAGTATTACTGACATTATGGTCACATAATGTACCACAATGTACCTCCTCCTACCTGATTCTGGGAGTTAAATTGCTGTGAGTTTATCCAAAGTTTGAAGGGAAGTTGCCTAGGTCCTGTGGGAACAAATCAAGGCACCATGGCCAAACCCTTATATTTGTGATTCTGATCTTCACATAAGAACTGCATCATGACCCCCTTATGCTGACTGTGAAGAAATATTCCTTTCACCCCAGCAGAATCATCCTAATTTATATCCACCTGCTCTTGATGCTCATTCTCTAATGACACCAGGGCAAAGTTGCCTGCTGTGCTTTGGCTCCATTTCAGGCTGAGGCCAGAAGATAGAGGTTAAGAGAGAAGAGGGACAAACATCTGAAAATCTCAAAACTGTTCAAAAATGCCTGACAGAACACTCAGATTGCATGTTTTATACTGCAAATATATGACATTGCACTGGTCCATCAGTCCTTACCATATCCTTTTTCAGGATATGGATGTGTGTGTGTATGAAGGCATTTGGATTTGAGGGCAATGAATGCTGGGGATTTTTTTCATTTGGTCCAAGTGCTACTAGACCAGAGATAAGACTGTTTTGGTAGCCTCAGCTGTTTTATTAACAGTGAAAGATTGCTCTGAACTGCACCTACTCCAAAATTGTTTTTGCAATACCAAGCAATGGTCCCTGCACAACTTCTCTTGATAGATTATTCTTGTGTGCTTGCCCTGAGAATTTTGGTAAGAGATAAGCAATGAGATTAAGACCATGCTTATTTTCAGACTGTGATATTTAGGTTTGATATTCATGTGAGCACAAATGGTAAATGTTTTTTCTAGGTGTGCCCTCTGCAATGTGGGGTTTTAGGTGTATTCATGTTTTTTGATAAAATGAATCAAGCCTTTGCAAAAGTCTTGTGAAGGTTCTTGAAAATCCTATGGAAGTTTTCTCTTAATATTAACCATCAAAACACCATCTGTAGACTTTTAAAAGGAAATGAGAACATTTTGAGTTATGAAGTTATTAAAAAGTTTGATGCAATCAAAGAAGCTGAAAATAGCCTTATAAAGCAACTATTTAATTATTATTGCTTTTATACATGTAATGTATATGCAATCATACAATAACTTTATAGTAAATCAAATTATTTTATAGTCAGCATATAGTCAGAGATCAGGCCCACTCAGGGCAATAATCTATTTGGCTCTGAGGGTCTGCTGGAATGATAATCTGTGCTTGCTACAAGTCTGAGAATCGCTCAGAGCAGAATCTTTTGTTGAATGAAAGGATGCTCTGATATTAAGTCTGTTTCAACAGCTGAATCAAGCTAGAGCTTTGTAATCCCTTGTGATTTACAGTATCAGTTTAAAACTGAAATGTTATTTGATCAGATTTGAGGATGTTAACTTCTACCTTCTATAGCACTTTATCTGCATCTGACCATGTCCTGCTGAATAACAATTCACTAAAGAACGTGTATCAACCTGAAGTAATTTAAAAAGAAGAATTATGCAAATGATCTCTCTTTATTTGGCTGTGCAGTGAGAGATCTTTCAAAGAATAGAATAAGATGTAATTTCAACACATTTAGAAGTGGTGCTTCCAGGGGAAAAAGAAGTCTTTGAAGAAGCAATTTGTAGGCAGAGGTATTGTGCTAGAATGTGTAAATTGATGATTATTTACCAGTGAGCCTGTGTAGGAGAGAAACACATGCATCTTTTATCAATGGGTGGTTGCTGCATGAGAAGCAGAAATCATGATGTTTTTTACAGTGTCTATTTTCACTTCTATTGCTTGCCAAGGCTGTAATGTTGATCTCTCCATTAAAATTACAAAACTAGAAGAAATAATTTAATATGGCAGCTTCATGCTCTGCAGAAGCTTGAATGTCTGGGATGGCATCACTGTGTAAAACAGATTTTTTTTTAATGCCCTCCCAAATGATGAATTCTTGTCAGCAGAACTATTTTCACCCAGCTAAAAGCTAGAAGGCAATTTTTAGTTTTGAAGGGAGAATTAGGTCTTGCACCCCTGCATAAGAAAGTTCAGCTGAGCTCCTTGTCTTTAAGGAGAGGTTCAATATGGGACTGCAGTCATGGTCCCCTTTGCTCCCCATCCTCTGCCTCCTTGAGTCTTGTATTTGCCTTTGCCTCTCTCCAGTAACAAAGGCAGCACTGGAGGCTTGAATCCCCAGAAATGAAAGCAGGCCTGGACCCCCTCTCTTGCCTTGTGGGCAAGCCTGAAGGGCAGTTAAGTGGTGCAGGAGAGCTCCTCATAAAGAGAAAAAGTTCACTAAGAAACTTAGTTAAGATCTTTAAAGTATGGATCTTTAGAATAATTAAGGAATCAATCTCTCCTTATCCCTTGTGCCACTTTCCAGCTCAGTGTGTGGTTGCATGGCTGAGAGCTCAAGCATTTGTGTGCAGCTGGGCTGTAGAAACTATCCTCATTTTGGACTATAGTATCAAAACATCTGTCCAAACAATGGTAATGCATAAGAGCCCTGATGTCCCTTAAAACAGAGAGCACAAATATGATGAGAAGGCTTCGAAACCTTTTTTATTTCTCTCTGGAGAGGAACATGTTGCAAGAAGCAATGAATCAGCACACTTAACACTTCTTAATATATATGTATTTAAGGGATTATTAGACTTTTTATGGATTTGCTCTGAAAATACAAGTAAAACAGAAAATCCAAATTATCACCAGTGCAAGAGACCCTTTCTGCTGTTTTATCTCTAAGAAAAAATGCTTTCTTCATGCCAGTCCTCTGATGTACGCATTGCTGTAGATACGCCACTGTTTAAAAAATGGGCTGTTTACTGTTTGGATAGCTTCAAAGAGAGAGTTTTTCCCCCCTGGAACAAAGCTCTTCCTTAGCAAGATAAGTATAAAGTGTTTAATAGTGCCTCTCTTCTTTGCCCTCAAGATTTCTCTTTCTCTTTTCCCCTTTATCTCTGCCTACTCATATGTATTTTTAAGGGGACCTGATAGGCCGGTGTCATACGTTCACACCAGCTTAACAAATGATGCCACTTCCATGTAATTAATGGAAAGACACTGATACCATTAGGTCAGATGGACCAAGTGCTGTCTGAGTCACTGCAAATGTCCCTAGCACAAACTCTCCCTTCCTGAAGGCAGAGAAGGGGTTGGACACCTCTGTGCTTTTGTCCCACTGATTTTATGGGCTGTGCAAGATGAAGGAGCCAAAGGAGGGGAAAGAGTGAGAATTTTCTGCTGGGTTGAGTGTGCCAAACACCAGCCCTGAGGTACCAGCACTGACTTGAACATGAGGGCAGAGAAAGCTCCACAGGACACAGTCTAAGGCTGTTGAGCTGCTCAGTAGAATCCTAGAATGATTTAGGCTGGAAGGGACTTAAAGACCATCTCATTGCAACCCCCTACTGCCAAGGTCAGGGACACCTTGCCCTAGATCAGGTTGCTCAGAACCTCATTCAACCAATTGTTAAAAAATATCTTGCTATTAATAAAAAATTTCTCTTGCTCTGCCTTCAAACATCCTAGATTATTTTTGGTGCTTTTAAAATCTTTCTGGTTTGCTCACACATCTTTGTGAACTACAATATTAAATATTAAATATTTAATATGCTGCCAGGATTTTTCCTTCAAGTGTTACAGTAAAAAGTTCCCTGTTCATTACTGGGTTAATACATTCTATGGCAGAATTTTTACTTTTGCTGTCTGACTGATATAGACTGGCCAAATCAATCTTAACATGATCAGATAATTCCAGGAAAACCATGACTAAACAAGAACTGCAGTAAATTATGTTTTTCTTGCAGTGAGTTATAGTAATCCTGTCGTAATAGTTGGGTATTACTTGTGTTGGGATAATTTTAAAAAGTGTTGGAAGTAATACTATGGAGTGGTGTAAATTTGAACTATCCATAGGAGTTTAGTGTGGTCTGTAGTTTGGGCTCAAGCCTGCTGGTTTCTTGCTCCTATCTTCTGAGGATCTCCTATTATTCCTGGTTGAAATGTCTACAGAATGTTTGCATATATATAGTACTAACAAGATAACATCATTATGCTTTTGTATTTTTTTTATATGTTAGATGTTTCAGGTGACTAACATTTGTTTTATCTTACAGATATGAAACAGCACATCTATAACTTGCTACTGTATTGAATAGATTAGATATCAAACAGGTATTGTAAATGAAGTAGGTTTTGATTATAACTGTATAAATGAATTGACTATCAAGAAATAGAACTGTAGAAATATTTCTCAAAAAGGAAGAAAACTGTGTATAGCTTATTTTAACCACTTTCTTTTTTCATTGTGGTTTAAATAAGTAATCAAAATCTGAGAATTTGCTTTTTTTGCATTTTATAAATGTTCCATCTTTCATTGAAAACTGCAGGAGTTTCAACAGACAAAATTATCTCAGGAGTGAAGGCAAAATTTCCTTGCATCCAGATTTACCATATAGCTCTTGTTTTTCATTTGAGA
Organism: Taeniopygia guttata; assembly: GCF_048771995.1. NCBI lineage: Eukaryota > Metazoa > Chordata > Aves > Passeriformes > Estrildidae > Taeniopygia > Taeniopygia guttata. Next base: position 7,111,499 of record NC_133028.1, read on the forward strand.
CTGGAACTGAATGCCCATTTTTTCTCACTGAGTAAATCACATCACCTCTTCGGGCCACACATGTCTGCAGGGTACCACATGTGATGAGGTACTTGCCTGTGCAGAAAAGGTTTGGGAGACTGAATTCCTCCTGGTTGCTTTGGTTTATCTCATGTACCTGATAAGTACAACTGAATTCCAATCCTTTCCTACACTACCAGCAGAATAATTAGCCAGGCCAAACTCCCAGACTGGTGTGTCAGGACAGAGCCCCTTGTTTCTGGTGTGTTCCAGGCCCTGTGGAAGCCTGGACAAGACGACAGCAGAAGGTTGTAGGGTATCTTGGATGCAGGGAGCTGAGGAAAAGCGAGGGACTGCTAAATAAACCAGATAACTATTGTCATTGAAACTGATAGTATTTCTGTTCCCTTGGTGCTTCTTTTAAGCAGATTACACCTTCTCAGTTAGAGTCTAGGACAGCTTGATTCATTGAGCCCTTCCTGAACTCTCTTGGGTATGATGCATTCAGATTACGGAGCTTGGAAGAAGTTTATTTGCTCTGGAGTGCAATTATAGTTTTTTACTAGTATTTATAGAGCCTCATCTGATATATCACTGCAGATTGCCATAAAAAGTACCAGCAGGTCCTGCATTCTGCTGCCTGGGTGTTAAACAAAGAATACAATAATCTTGTATTCTACAGGCAACAAACAAGTCCCTTGCAAGCCAATGCTTTTGCTTTTACTTAATGCTTAATGTTTCTGTTCTTATAATAATTGCTCCTGCAATTCCTCATTTAGTCTTTCTAAGAAAGCAGGGGTAATTGTATGAAATTTAGAGCATTGCAATGCAACAAAGAAAATAACCTTTAGGTTAAAAAGGTTAGGACATTAGTATCAATGTCTTATTTAAGTAATAATATACAACAAGGTGTGCAGATATGTCATAACAGCAGCAGGGTCAGGGAATATGGTGAGTTATTAGACCTTTTTTGCACACTTTCTCACTTTACAGGTTCAGGTACCTGATGAAAGAGGGGTGGAGTTTATGCACTTTGTACCAATTCCATCAGAGATTTTCAAATAATAATAAAAACAGTGGCATAGAATCCCTAATTTTATAATTACTGCATTGTTACACAGCAATCTATAGACACAATGTGCTAATGAATGCTTTCATTAATGAGCAAAAGCAAAGCTCTGATAACTTTATTAGCTCAGTATCTTTGTCAAAACAAGTAAGAGCAGTCCCAGAATAAAAATGCTGTCCAACATACGAGTCTAAAAGTCTCAAGAAGTTGATTGTGTCACATGCTAAACACACTGGCTCCAATCCAGCAATACATTTGTGCCAGTACTGGACTCCAAGGCTAAAAGGAGCACTCGTGTCCTCACAGGTCAGCGCTCTGATGAAGTGGGGACAAGAGGGTCAGGGTGTTGCAGAGCTGAGCTTTCACTGAAACAGGACACTCTAAAAAGGACTGAATGCAGAAGTGGTGTGGTGAGCAGGATGCCGTGGTGGGACAGCAGATTTCAGGTGTGAATAATTTGCAGTGCATCAGTGTGATGGGGTGGGGTCAGATGTCTCTGGTGGGTCAGTTCGCTGCATGTCAAGCCTGGTGCCACCACCTGGTGATGGATGTCAAGGAAGTGCTGTACTTGAAGTGTTAGATTCTTAGGCACATGTGTTGGATAATGTGCTAAAATGTGGCACAATTTTTTTTAGTTGTCACCTTCATAAAAATATGAAAATGCTATTGGCTGAGAGATGTCTGCTCTTCAAAGGCAGTAACAGAAGAGCCACAGAGCTGTGCTTTCTGTGCTTTCTGCTTGTAGTGTGTAATTCAGAAAGGATTAATGGGAGCTGGCCGAAATTTGCATAGAGTTTTGATATTTTCAGTGTTTTAATTTATAAGCAGAGTACATGTGTCAGTATTCCCCAACCTTGGGAAACAATTTCTGAGTGAATACGTAAGCTGTTTTCAGCTTGAACACATTACTCCCCCTTGAAGGAGGTGTATTCTGCCAGATTCCAGCTTAGGCCAGGCTCTGGTGGCATTATAGTTTCAAAGATGAAACATGGTCTCCCTGATTTGACAAAACTGATGTAAGGATTGACCAGTGGTCATGCTCTAGAGAGAATGAAATTTGGTACCATCAGGTGCCAAAGGTGTACAGATGAAAGACAAAGCAAGCAGGAGTAGAGTTTTAAAACTAAATTATTTTATTTTTCTATAATTAAATATCAAGTTTTATTAAAATTTAAGAAATATGAAACGGTTTAAAAAGTATTTCAGGCATTCTATTTTACAAGTTTCTGGAGAAAAAAAATTTGCATTTAAAGTCTTAATATTTAACGCAGAAACAGTGGAAATATTTGATTTTTGTCTAGCTTTTTGTAAGAGGGAAAAATATTCCCTTGGTTACCCATGTATTTTACTATTCATAAATTACAGGAAGAAAACTTATTGAAATGCAAAAGAATTTTTTAGATGCAAATGTTAAAAAGGAAAATGAACCTTTGCAGTTTTTGGTTTTGCTAATAAGCTCTGACAGTGATGGTAATTCCAGTCACAATGATAAAAAAATCCATGTTCATCATATCAGAAACTGTAACAACCAGTTCCACCTTGCAAAACTCCCAGCAGCATTTCTTGGAACAGGACTTTGCCTGACGAGCCCTAGGGGTTCTCCATCACCAGCCCTGCCTGCAAGTAGCACATTCCTCTTCCCTTTATCATCAAACCCTGTTCTTCTGTCTTCCCTTTTCCAGTGGGCTCGTGATTCAGGGATAGTCAGCTTCTTGTTTAAGCTTAACAGTGAGATTTTTATGCAGCAGGGGTTACTGAAGCATTTATCTTTTAAGAAACAACATACATATAGAGAATTGCAGTGTATGTTTTGCAAACAGCGCTGAGAAATAAATGGGTCACTCTTGGTGCTTTCCAACCTTAATAATGTCTTTTTCATATCTGTCTCACTTATATGAGCTATTATGCTGTTCCCTTATATATTTCTTTTTTGAAGTTTGAGGAGATATATTTTTTGTTTCGCTGTATTGCATCAAGAATATTTTAAAAGAAAATTAATTAAATTGAAGAACTAAAAAATATTCAAAGATACAGGATTCTTAAACCTGGGACAGTTTTTGAAGGCTTTACAGGATATAAAAATATCAGAAAACAAGTTCTTCTTGATGACAAAAGATGATCTTATTCCCTATCAAGGGCAATGATAGAACAGCAATCTTGGACAGATTTGATATACTTTGAAGAGCAAAAACTGTTATCAGTAGGAATTCAAGATAAAGTTTACTGCAGAAAAGCCCTACTGACAAACTTAGCAAACATCAGTGCTTCCTATACCAGAATGTATGAAATGAATTGGTAAAGCAGGCAGCAGAAGGCTACCATTAAAGGATGGTGAAAGGGAATTGCTCCTGTTCACATCCTAAAAAATAAAAGCATTCACAGGGTTTATTGAGAAAAAGGAAATCTCATTTCCATACAAAAAGGATGAAAACTAAAGCTACATTTCATAAATCCCATGATGAACCCTTTATGTCTACAAAGTTTGGCCAAGGCATCAAGGTAATCTTTTAAAAACCAATGGATTTTCTTTAAACCACCAAATAAAGAAAGAAAAAAAATTCAAGCATCCTCTTGATCAAAATTCTCCACAGTAGATTACCTTCAAGTGATAAATGAACTCCCAGAGAAGATGAATGAGTGGCATGAACCCCTGTATATACTATTCACTAACTGCAGGAAAGATCTTAATTCAGCTGAAAGGAATTCTGTCTTGGAGGCCTGTCAAACTAAAGAGACAGAGCATGGATGATTACATTCAGCATCTGAGAAACTTCAGCATAATTGAATCAACTAGGTTAGATTTAACTGTGGAAAGATCAAATGAGTGAGAGGTGCAAGGTAGAGTGTTTTGTTCTGCACCCTTGGTGACTTCACCAGAGAGGGAAATGGACTGTACTTGAATGGAGAGGATGAGGAGGTGGGGTTTATTAGAAAAACGAAGAATAGACAGTGAAGGTGAATTGGCAGAAAAGTGGGTGTTGAAGTTGGCACAATCAGAAAACCACACAAATAAAAAATCCAGAGGCTGACCACAGGAAACCAAATTGGGACTGAAAAGTGCTTTGAATACAGACCTGAGTGAGAGATCTCAGCCAGCCCCACTGTGCTCCCATTGAAGTGAAGAATCATTTTATTCACGAATTTTACCAGGATGGAAGTACCAGAAATTAATCAGAATTAATTTCCTTGTAACACAAGTGGCACAATTATTGTGGAAATCTGAGGAGGAATTGTGGCAAAACTCTTGAGCTTGAGCTCAGTTTTCATGCTGGAGGGCTTGCTTTGGCCAGGATGATGCCTGTGATGCCTTGGCTCCTCCCTGTTGTCCCTGCTGCTCTCCTCCCCAGCAGTCAGAGGGAGACTTGTGTATGCTCCTCCCAAACTTGGGAAAAGCCATTGTCTGAGCATCTTTATCATGCAATTTGTCATGGAAGGGAAAGAGGAAAAAGCAAAGATGGTGTCAGTCCTGAGAGCTGTGCTTGTGGCTTCCCTTTGCTGGGGAAAAAGAACATTATGGGTGCTGCACCAGCTTTTTATAATCATGTAGCATATTTCTAGTGATAAAGGGTAAACATTTAGCAGCTACTAGCTATCCCAGTTATGTTACAACTAGTAGATAATATCTGTGTCTCCTGAATTTCCTTTCTGCTATTAGAATATGTTCTTTCAAATAGCAAACTGCCTATCACTTACTAATCTGGCCATTGTGTAACTAATACAATAAATATGTCTCCTGTAAAGTGCAGTGAAGTAATGAGCAATTTAATGAGTTAAGCAAAGAAAGATAGAAAGTGAAAATAAGAAACCATGGAAACTAGCTCACTAATCCTAGCAGAGTGCCAGCAGACTAATGAAGACAGACGGAGAGTGAAAATGAGAATAAAAAGGAGAAACAGCTCACTGAAGGCAGAGATACAAGATATCTGTGTCTTTAAAAGATTTCTGTGTTTGCTCTTTGCACTAAGCCAACATTTCCCTTTCCCACAATTGCCAGAGAATGGTTTTCTGTCAAGGAAAGTGAGTCAAAAATGCTGTTTGCATCCAGATCCTTTTATTGGCCTTTGATTCCTGATCTCCTGTCCTAAATCTCACAGTTAGCTGGAAATTGCAAGTAAATGGTAGTATATAGAGATGTTAATAAGATGACCCCTCTTTCCTTCCTCCTTTTCTTCCCCTAGATTAAGAAGTGATGAATCAGCATCAAAACTCCATGACCATGTTTCTGGCAGAAAACATAAAATATACAATATACATGCAACCTCTGATGGTAGGTGGTGATGTAATCTTGGAATTAAGTGCAGACTCCTGTAACTGTGGTCTCCACTGGGTTCTCTCAGACCAGACCCTGATCCAGTGTGTGCTCTGCACCCAAATTTAGCTGGTGCTGAAATCAGACTGTCCTCATTTCCCTTGTCTTTGGGACTTTAACTCCACAAGCCCAGTGTTTAACAACATAGATTTTGCCTTTAATAATACCTTGAGTGACAGGACACAGGCTGGATCAAGGTTTTCAGGCAGATCTTGAGGCTGTGTCAGGTAAATGAGGCTGTTTATGAGGGATCTGTTATAGCCAGTTCAATAGTTTATAATTTAAGACTATGTTCTAAACTAGGGCCGGGGACTCTCATGTAGTGGGTTAATACATACATGACCTTTAGCACATCCTGACCTTCCTCAGCCTGAGATAATGTTCCATAACAAATTTATTGTGTCAGGGAGATGATTTGTCAGCCAGCAGAAGTAACTGGTAGGAAGAAAAGGGAGTAGGGACTGTGAGGAGTCTGCTAGTTGGGGATGCTCTTTTATTTATTCTCTGCATACAGATTGTAATTCTTCATGTGCAATGTCTGAATCCCCACCTGTCCTGTGACTGAGAGCTAATGGGCACTTCTGGCTTTACTTACCTTCTGCTTGGTCTTGTAGTTTCTCTGGTTGACCCTTTACTCTATAAGCTGGTGAGCTCCTTGTCTGCTTGGCTCTGACCAGGTGCTGCCCACAGCAGCTGTATCTGCCATGCTGTAAGTTAATAAGTAATAATTCATCCATAAAACAAATTCTTCCTTGTCAAAAGCTTGGCAAGTAATATGCGACTTCAGAGAATTTTTGCACAAGAAATTCTCTATAAATTCAGATATGTAGATCTATTCTGATCCTTTGGAAAGCAGAGTGAGAGTATTTGAGATTTTAAGTCACTTTATTGAACCTTATTTATTTTCTATGTGTTAAGACATCTAAGAAGAAAAAAGCTCTTTACAACCAATACTTTGTATAATTTCAAGCAGAACTGAGGTTTATATCAGAGGAGGGAATATGCCTTAAAAAAGATTTTCTTGTGAATGTATACTTGACTAAAAACGACATTGAGTCAATGGTTATGTTTCTTTTTTCTGACTGCTTTGTGACTATTTATAGACCTCACCTTTTATGTGATATCTAAATGTGTTAGAAATTTTATAGAAAAGGACTTTTGAAGTGGATTTCAGAATTGCAGAATGAGGAATCCAAAAGTATCATCAAGGGATCCAAAAGTATCATCAAGTCCATCTGTCCTGGCCCTGAACAGCATCGACCACACCCTGTGCCCGAGAGCTTTGTCCAAACACCCCCTGAGCTCTGCCAGGCTGGTGCTGTGCCCACTGCCCTGGGGAGCCTGTTCAGTGCCCAGCCACCCTCTGAGGGAAGAACCTTTTCCTGATACCCAGCACAAACCTCCCCTGGCACAGCTTCAGGCCATTCCTTGGCTCCTGTCCCTGTCACCACAGAGCAGAGATCAGTGTCTGTCCCTCCTCTTCCCCTCCCGAGGAATTTGTAACTGCACTGAGGTCTCCCCTCAGTCTCCTCCAGGCTGAGCAGACCAAGTGCCCTCAGCCTCTCCTCACACGGCTTCCCCTCAAGGCCCTTCACCATCCCCGTGCCCTCCTTTGGGCACTCTCTGATAGTTTAATGTTTTTCTTATATTGTGGCACCCAGAGCTGCCCCAGCACTGGAGGTGAGGCCGCCCCAGCCCGAGCAGAGCGGGACAATCCCCTCCCTTGCCGGGCTGGCCATGCTGGGCCTGCTGCCCCCAGGACAGGGATGTCCCTCCTGGCTGCCAGGGCACTGCTGGCTCAGCTTCCACTTTCCACTGGCCAGGAGCCCCAGGTCCCTTTCCCTGGCACTGCCCTCCAGCCCCTCATTCCCCAGTCTGTCCTTACACCCAGGGCTGCCCCATCCCAGGTGCAGAATCCAGCGCTTTTCCTGGCTGAACCTCACATGGTTGGTGCTTGCCCAGCCCTCACACTTGCTGAGGTCTCTGCAGGGCCTCCCTGCCTTTGAGGGAGTCAAAAGCTTCTCCCAGATTTGCTCAGTGTCCCTTCCAGTCTTGTGTCCAGGTCATTTATGAAGATGTTGAAGTGCAGAGGGACAAGGATGGAGCCCTGTGGAACCCCACTAGTGACAGGCCACCAGTCTGATGTTACCCCTTCCTTAGGACTTGCAGCCACCCACAGAAACACACACTGTGAAACACAATATGTTGATGTGACCTTGTGTGTTCCATGAAACTGGAAAGGGACTTTTGAATACGAAAATTTGCAGCTCATTAGCACAGACAATCTGCAGTACTAATAGAGCACACAGAATTATCAGCAAAAATTGTGATGGAGCAAGCAGTGGAGGGATTTTGGGGCGCTGTGTTGTTTTCTTTTCCTTCCTTTTTTCCTTACCACAATTTCTCTTCTGTTGGCAAAATGGGAAAGAAAACGTGTAAGGAGAAGCAGAAGCCAAGGAAATAATATTTACTGATACAACATGTATTGGTTTTTGAAACTGAATTCAGATAATTTTTGCTTAGCATTTTTACATATAAAAATTGAGGTTTTATATTTTGAAAAGGACTTAAAAATACTCAGTTATAATATGTCACTGTCTAGAAGCACAACACTGTCCTTTCATTTTTCTTCCTCATGGGATCTAGATCCTCACAGTCATATCAGCTGCTGCAAACACCTCACTTTTACACAGGTCTTTGCATCACATTTAAAACATTGTAGATATGACACAGGATGAATTGCCTGTCTTAATTCTCTAGCAAAGGACAATGGTTTTAATTTAAGGATCAAGTTCACCCATACTTTTATGAAATTAGCTCTGAAATTATATGTCTGCAAATATAATGCTGCCCTTACTGTGTCATAGTGCTAGTGAGCACATTAATAAATGATTGCTCTCTCCTATGATTACAATAAAATATTTTAAAATTAAATCCAGAGATGCAATTAAATTAATGGACTCGAGGAGAAATATAAAGCTATAGGATGTATCAGTGTAAAAGGCTATTTCATTGTTGTGTGAGCCTTTTGAGTACCAGATGGGTTTTCATTATCAAGAGATCTGAATTCTTTTAGATCCCAGTTTGATATTAAGGGCAGGATACCATGACAGTAATGCTTAATATTAAGGTACATATATACTCCATAACTAAGGGAGGATTTGCATTCTTGGATGAGTATTTCAAGCTCAGAGAGCTCACCCCTATTTTTCAGTGCATTCCTCTCTCCTTGATGCATTTTATGAAGTTCACCCTCTAATTCTGTCTTTCCAGAGTCCTCATGAAAGCATCAGAAGTTACTTCAAGAGGTGCTGTGAAGTGATATGAAGAATTCTTATTCCTGGAATTCGTGTTATTATAAAGTAGAGACATTGGGAACAACAAAAATCAGGGGATGAGTCTAATGGGGGTACTCTTTATTACTAGATGTAGATTTAGGTGTTCAGATACAAAGGCACAAGAACCTTCTTCAGTAACAGCACCACTGTCCACCTCCTTGGAATCTTTTCCCTTGAAGAAAACTGGATTTTTGCTATCGCTTGCAATACAAATACTTTGTTGCAATAAGGATATGAGCTCAAATATAGAACTACAAATAATGTTTTCTATTTTCTTTTTTTATTTTAATTGGTGCAAGTCTGTGTGTTTGAAGGGCTGAGAATTTGGTAGAGAAAGGATATCAGGTTGTCCAATTGATCACAAGCATGATCTATTGCTTGTGGTTTTTATGGTAGTGTCTTCCTGGCAAATTAATTTCATAATGGTCAGTGTTGATTCTGGTCAGATGTTGCTATGTTTCTTCTATTTTTCCTGAAGAATAAGAAGAATTTTTACAGGCTCTGTATTTCTTAAATAGTTTTTCAGTGCCCTCTGAAATATTTCGCTGTATTATACGAGTGATCATACATGAAGTACCAACAAAGTAAATCAGGTGCAGTGGTTCAATACCATTTTAATTGAATTGTCTTTGTATTTAAATTGAAATAGTCAATTGCAGAGGTATATTTGCCCAGGAAACCCAGTTTGCAAACCAAATTTATTCTGTATCTAACAGAAAGAGACCTGCATAAAATTACAGAGCCAGGAGCCCCAAGAATTAGATGTGCATCTTTCCCACAGCAGACTGCCCCTTTAAATTGGTCTCAGGGAAAGAACAGTGCATTTATAATTTAGCTTGTCCTGAAGGAGAGCTCTTCTCCGTGGGAGGATCCTCTTTAATTACAACTTCACAGTAATAAGATGAGAAATGAGCAAGCAAGAAAGTACTGCTGGAATGAGACATGATAAATCAGTTTGTCCAGGAAGCACGTTTATACCAGATCTATCACCACATTCAGCACGGCACTATCTTTCTTATTTCAATAAGGAAATCTCATGAAGAAATTTTAATTGCATACTATTAGGTGAAAGTCAATGTCCCATAATGAGCAAAGTGAAACCTGCATTTTTTCTTCTTTTATCTTCATGCTTTGAGTTCCCAAGGATTAACACAAAATGATTTGCCCTTAAATTGCACCCTTTTTTTTTTCCCCTGTTCATTTGTCTGAAGGATGTAGATTTTAGGTAATTTAAAAGGCACCAAGCTTTTGCTGTATGCTTCATGCTTGCAAGTTGGGAGTCAGATGGGGAAAAAATTTCCAATTTTCAAAGTCTCCTATTGTTAAGGGTGACTGAATGGCAGCCTGCAATTATATGATTTCAATGTAATTCATTCAGTAGGGAAGAGGTTGGTTCATAGATGCCTGGCTTAAAAGATTGGCATTGCTGTGTGATTAATTTCCAAAGTTTGGAGGTATTTTCAACCGCATACAAAGGAAGCATGTGACAGTGACATTTTCTGGATTTGTGCTAGGATTGCTTTATAATTGAAGTGCTGGGCTAGTGGGGATCACATTATCACTGGAGGTTTATTTCCTTAGGGTGAGTGTATGTTTGTGTGTGTAAACATATAAAATATAGAAATATGCATCCATAAAATCGTATGTGTATATATGTATGTATAAGCACGCAGGCATGTGATATATGGAAGTGTACCAGGGGATTTTATTGTGTTGATGTCTTGCACTTGCCCCTTAAATGCAGATTTTCAAGAGTTACTTTTTTTCTCTTTCACATAAGAAAGCTAATGATGAGGTTCATTCCTGAAAGAGCTGTAATTTAATGCTTGATTTAGGATATTTAAGAAAAAAAAGGTATTTGTTTTTTTGAGTGAATTAAATTTGTGAATTATAGTTACAGGCAAAAATTGCTATAATGGGCAACTAGGAAGTACCTTCTCTACAACAGGGTTTTTTTTTGGTCCATTGTTTGTTATGGTCAATGGATTCCCTAATTACTTACATTTAAAGCTGTGCCAAATCTTCATTATCAGACATCAAACCACATGAACCTTACCCACACAGAAAAGAGCTGAAATGAATCAGGAATGAAAACAGAGTGCTTTCAGCTTCCTACTAGAAGAAAGATGAACTACATTTCTACCTCAAAGGACAGAGAAATTGAGGGCAACACTCTCAAAAATTTAAATCAAAAAGCAGTACATGAAATTTCCATGTCTCTTAACTGACTTCTCAGCCTATAGGTTTTGTATTGCAAATTTTGGACATAACTGTACTAATCAGAATGATCCTTTAAATACACAGGCTCTTGTTTTTGCTCTATTTGTATGACTCTAGGAGGTCAGCTTAGAAAGGAAGTTACATGTGGGGGAAACCTGGGACTAAAACTGGCAGTGCTGGCTGGAGCTGATTCTAGATGAAGATTTTCTGATAAATTTATCATTTTTTCAGAAAAAGCAAGTTGGCTGTAGTTATTGCTGGAAAAAAACCCCAAAACAACAGTTTCAGGAGAAAAGTTTCTTGAGATGAATATCCCAGGGTCAGCTGTGAAAGGTTTAGGACTCAGAAACACTTTTGAAGTCATGGCAAAGAAATACCACTCTCTAAATAGAGATCTTTCTCTCTTAGAGCTCAGTCTGAACTTCATACCAGTACATGTGTCTTGAGGAATTGGCTAAATGAAAGAGAAAGGAGTAAAAAGGCAAGATATGAAACAAATACTTTGAATATTTTTCTTGTGGAAAAAAGTGTTGAGTGCTCGAAGCTTATGGGTGTTTATCCAGTACCAGTCTGATGGTCTGTATGGCTTAGAAAGGAAAAAAATTAAACTTGGAAAAATAGATAATCCCAGTAAGTAATTTTTTCCCCAAAAGCTGGGAAAAAAGACACTACAGTGCCAAGATCCTTATGCATTGTCCAACACCCAAATTTTCATGGTGATCAGAAGCCCTGGGGGTTATTTCATCTGGGACAAGGCCGCCCATTTCTGCCTTCTCTTTCCTACCTGGTTTTGACTTGTGCTGAGGCTCCTTGTCTAGCTCAAATACACAGGATCTCACCAAGGGCAGTGACATCTCTATTCATCTGGGTCTCACTGCATTCTCAGAGTAACCCTCTCCTCAGGATGGGGTCTTTAGGAGGCCAAAATATTACAGGGCTGGAGATTGCTTTTGGCATTTCAGTACGCTAGGGTTGTCTTTTGAGTGAACCCAGCATCGCTGCAGAAAAGTGCAGGGAAACATGAAACAGCTGGGAGCCAGGGTTATGAAAAGATAAAAGCTGTTAAAAATGTCAGATTGCCTGCTTGGTGCTGGTGGCCACAGGCAGCAGAGCAGAGAGGAGGGGATGGAGAGCAAGGGATGGGGAGGCTCACAGGGGTTGTTTGCCTCCCTCGGTGCAAGGTGGGTTTGTGTGATGGACACACGCCATGTGGGGGAAATTCTTCTCTCAGTATGAAATGATTGTCTATTTGTTCTGCTTGTGAAGCTGCCATTAATGCCAGTGGACTCATGGAAAGAGTTCTGAATGGGAAACTAAGAGCAACTGTGATTCAGAGATGAGCAATTTGCCCCATAATGTGAAGGCAGCTTTATGAGCTGTTTATTCAACTTGCTCTGTGCTGAAATTGAAACTCCTCAAAAATGGCCCATTTGTACAGTCACCTGGTCCCACTGTATCACACAACCATCACTGCTTTGGTTTTTTATTGCACACCTTCTGGGATGTCATGGATTGCAAAGGGCTTATGTAAAAGGTCCAGACCACTGAGATCAGAATAAATGAAATACTCATTCACAGAGTGTAATTCTCTTCTCACAAACATTTAATTTCTATACTTTCAAAGGAATTCCAGGGTTCAGCAGTAGCTATTTCAAAAAAATTTCAATCTTGATGAACACATACCCAGAACAGGATCATAATATAAAATAGGTAGTGGTAAATGCCTGTGATTTTTCCCATAATAGTGAAGAAAGCGATAACAAACAGGTTAACAGCCTCTCCTGTGGTACTAACTTCACAGTAAATATTGGCTAATTGTCAATTATATCAGGTATTTATGTATGATTTTATGCCAGATTTAGTGTCTTTTCAAGTATTAACACATGGAAAGTCTGCACTTTTTTCCTTAGAGAAGAATTCACAAAATAATATACATGCAAGTTGAGACAAGCAACTAAAAGTGGTCTTATAATGATCATAGAATCATTAAGGTTGGGAACACTTCTAATATAATTCAGTCCAACCATTAACCTAATACTGATGATAGTTACTCTCATTTTTTACAGTTATTGGTATAAAGAAAAAGAAAAAATTTCTGAAACTGCCCATTCTCCAAGATGAGATGGAAAAAGTGTTGGATAAGTGGGATTGGATTGGATTTGGTGTCATAAGAGAAACAAAATGGAGACGTAACTGGTGATAGCTCATCACCAATGTGTGGGATAAAATAGAGGGATTTTACCAGATCTTCATGCACAAAACACATAGAATATACAGCTCTAGATTCAGGCATTTGCATCACATTGATAATCAGGAAAGGAGAGATGGTGTTTGATTCCTGACTGGAGGATAAATGTACCAAGCTATTATTACACTATATTTAATGTATTTATTTATGCTGCAGTGATGCAAATAGAGAATTTTCATTTCAAATGAATGAAGTTGGTGGAATTTGTTACTGTGTGGTGGCTGTGGAGTGGCCTTGGTGTCACAGCTTCTGTGAGCACCTGGATTCAATCCAGTTCCTGTTCTGTGCCAGTGGCTGAAAAGGCCTGTCTCTCCTATGCCACCTCTTATTTCCAGAGTGTCACAGGCATGCAGAAATCTGTGAAGATCTGGCTCTCTTTCTCTCTCTCCCTGTCTCTCTGGTCCATAGAACATCCTAATTCTGACACAGAGCAGAAAGGAGACTTGTTTTAGCTGTAGCTGTGTTTTCAAATGCCCTCTTGAGTGGGGCTGCTACTGTTGTAGAAAGCTTGCTAGAGACTTGCCAGGATGTGGGGTTTAGGTTAATGCAGCTGCTTGGAAGAATTCTCCCTTTGAAATATATACTGGGGTTTTATTGACTTGGAAAACCACCTTAAATAACTAAGCACCTTTGTGAACCACTGTAGCCTTTTAATTGTATAAAGGCTACTTCTTAGTTATTTTTATCTCTAATTACAACATTTATTGTTAAAACTTAGTGTGGGCATGAACTAATCTACTTCAAGTATTTCTGCTTTTCTAGACAGTACAATTTCCTGGTTTTAGAAAGTATACCTCTTGTTGTAGATGACTTTTACGTAATTTATGTAACATGGAGAAGTGGAGGTGGGGATTACATACACTGTCTACACACTAATATAGAATGCTTAAATTTTGCCCTATCTCAGTAAATGGCTTTTTCTTAAGAGTTAATGTTCCTCTGATTTCTCTGTTTTAAAAGTTTCAAATTTGTTAAAATTAGTGCTAATTTAAATGTACTGTTGTACTCTCTCTATAATCTAATGAAAAACAGTGCAATTAGCAAAGCTCTTTTCCAGTAATAAGTTCATTTTTTCTTCTTGCCGCAATATTGAAGAAAAAAAATCTCTGTTATGTGATACCATGGTGCAAACATTGTTAACACCTATATGGAAGGTATAAAGTCTCATATTTTAAACCCACATTTGCTGTTTACCTGTATGTGGGAGCATCTGCTGACTCCAGGAGGTGCTTTTTTCTGTGGGAGATCACCTGGTTTGCAAGTGTATCAATACTGGTGAAGTAGTTATCTGACTATCATGGAGCAACTTGGTTCTTACAATTTCAAAGCAATCTCATCAAATTCCTGCACCTACTATGCTTTCAGTGTGCTTTGGAAGACTCATAGAACAACATGAAAAGATTTTTTTTTTCCTAAAAGGATCCTTTCAGGACCAGGAACATGAGGACAATTAAATCCTTTTCAATCAAAATTTTCCTTTTCCCCAGATTTAGAGCTTTTAGTGTTTTCTGCAACACCTGTCCATATTGGATGGAAGTACATTTACAACCTAGAGAAGTAGAACAAAGCACTAGCAGATAACTGTCCTTAATTCTGTAATTAAAGACATCCAGCCCTGGCTGTAAGGATACTATGAAAATACCCAAAGAGCTAAAATACCTGATTTTAGCAGTGGAAAAAGATCTTTATTAAACCTGAAGAATTCATTCAAGTCTTGATCATGGGGGACCTTCAAGGGTGAGCCAACTTCTCCAAGGTGGAAGGAGGTTTCCTCCCTGAAGATTCCTTGACTCAACAACCCATCCACACACCTTGTATACTCAGTTTCTCAGCCCACTGAATGCAGTGATGAAAACTTGGTGCTATTTGACCTTTTCATCTGATTAAAATGCTTGCTGCTGGGATTAGCTGAGTTTGGACACCACCGTGGCATTTTGAATTCAGGATGACTATGTAATATCAATTAAAATGACAGTGACAGGGCTTTTCTTGTATAACTCTTTAATACAAGCTGTAAGACACAGAGGGGCTTGGTGCTTTCTTTGTGGCTCGTTTCTTTCCTACTCTCTGTATTTTCAACTAAGGGGACACGGTCCCCTGCCAGTAGATGCAGGCTATTTAAATGCTCCATTGGAGAGGGATTAAAGTTTATGCAAGGTCACTGGGGATGTGATAATTATAATCACAGGTTTTTGGCTCCACAATGACAGCCATTTGTTATTTTCGCTCGAGTAATTCCTGCAGCTTGGAGCTGTTGACAAGCGTGCACTGATTTACTGGCCCCCCCAGGTCCCAAGGCAGTGTCCGCTCTGAAGTCTGACACCTCTGCCTGGCTCCTGCTGCTTTCAGTATCTTTTCTGCTGTGAGCTGCAATACCGACTGAAAATTGGAGAAAAATATTGTGTTAGTTTATAATGGGATCAGAGAGAGAGAGAGTCGTAGGGTTGCTGAGTTTGTTACTACTCTGCAGCTTCCCCACTCTCCTTCCAGGGTTGAGCATTTGTTTCTGTGTTGTGAGAGGATTAATAAACTACTGATGTGATTTACAGTGTGAGACCATTGGAGTATTTTTGTGGTGGAGAGGCCTTGAGAGCTTGGATGCAAAGATCAAGAGCAAAAAAAAAAAAATCCATTCTTTTGAGCAGCAGATTTCCCTTCTCCCTCTTCAGCCTCCTCATCTCTCTTTCCCTTTCTTTTTGATTTATGTTGCCTTATTTTGCTTGTTTTTGCAATCAGAGGTAAGAGCATTTTAATATATATTAAATGGTGATAAATTGAGAATAGCTGATGGGTTAGGGCCGATATGACATTTGTCTTTATGGGTGGGGAGATTGATAACTTATGAGTGGCATGAAAAAATCCAGCAAAATCACTTAATAGGGAATCTATTTTTTGGAAGAGCATTTTTCTTTTGTGCAGGCGCATGACTGCCACAATAGCTCCTTATATTTTGTTTATTCAGCTTATCTGTGCTTTCCCCAGGCCTCCAATTTTCTTGCTCCTTTCTCTCCCTAAAACATCCCCACAGTCCTAATTTACATTTCCTGCATTTAATACATGACTTTTCCATCTCTCCTGCTGAACCTTCAACACCCTTTAGTTCCTTGTCTACAGCTCAAACTCTCCTTTGCTCTTCATGAATAAATTTCAAAGTCTTCTACATCTGGTCCACCATCTGTGCTCTCACTTCTGCGCACAAACCAGGTAGGTCCAGGACACTTCCAGATGTCCCCAGAAGAAATGATGGTAGAAGAACAACTGGGAGCTCAGTTTAATGCCAGGTGAGCATACAGATGTTATAATTTTCACAAGATGCCTGAGAGCTTTTTCTAACAAGCTGTCTATGCCTAGGCCTAGAATTTTCCCCCAGCCTAGCACTGTAGCCCTCTTTCTTCCTACTCCAATGAGCTGCTTTTGGATTTGTGTCTGTTTTTAAATTGACACTATCAATCCTCAGACTTTTTGCTTCTGCCTCTTTCTCAGTACCTGGCCATCTAAGGCTTTTTATAGGATCTCACCCACTTACCTGCAGGGATGCTTGGTACTGGTGATTGGTACAAAATATTCCTTTCTCATCAGCCACCTCAAATTTCTCAAAGCCACCTTGCTTTTGTTTATTCAGAATGACATTATCCCAGGGACCTAGACCAAGAGGAAAGTCTGTCTGTCCCTGAACGACCAGTATTCTACCTCCAAGTCTCAGTTTTACTCCCACTCAAATGTCTTGCCAGCTTTCTACTTGGTTTTCATTCATGCTTTTCCTCAAAGCAACAAATAACTTCCCCATTTCTGATGTGAGGAAATAAATCTTTTCCAGCCAGTTGTACCTCTGGAGAGGTTCTGGCATCACTAATAAGTGCTGTATTCCTCTTGACTCTGTCCTCACTCCAAGGTGGCATCCTTTTAAATTTTGAATGGTGAGTCTAAAACAGCTTGCTCACTTTTCAAACCGCCCTCCCTTGACATCCACTCAATTTCTTCTTTAGCCTCTTCTTTCCAGTATGTCTTGAAGTAATATGCATCCAGGGAAGTAGTGGAGTCACCATTCCTGGAGATATTTAAAAGATATGTATCTGTTGTGTTTAGGGACGTGATTTAGTGGTGCCCTTGGCAGTGGGTTAATGGTTGAACCTGAGGATCTTAAATATCTTTTTCAACCTTAATTATTCTGTGAGTATGGACTATGTATGCTCAACACAATTCTTCATATTCTTTATTCCTTTAACCCTCTGCTCTTTGTCTGTTGACTTTTTCCGCTTAGCGTTGCACTATAGTTTCCAAAATTTGATTTCTATACACACGGATTTGTGTTTTCTCAATATGAGTATATAACCCCAACATTTTGTATCTCAGACCATGATTCTGCTCTCAAGGTGGAAAATATTTGACCTACTCTTGAAGTTTAAATTAACATTTTTCTCCCATCTCTGGTTTCAACTACAGAGCAACAGTAACATTTTTTTACTTATTTAAATCATGCTTCAGCAAAGATCCTTATTTGTATTTTTACTTTCTAAGCTATTATAATCTTCAATGTTTATCTCTGCCTGCAAACCTGGCACCATTTCACTGTGAGCTAATTGAAAGCACTTGAAAAGTTAAGGAAAGTTCAGGAGAAAGGAAGGTTTGCTGTCTCCTTTTCCTCTCAGCAAAATTGAGTGTATTCCTTGCTATCATGTAGAGGTGTCTTTGCCACAGGCATCAGCAAAACCCACCTGTAAGGCACGTCAGGTCTGAGGCCAGGTGGGAAGTCACAGGTCTTTTCTGAGTTTGTTTTTGCAATAAAATAAAATGTGAACTTTTAGGAATTTAAATCTTAAAATCTTAATTTTTAGGAGTTTCATTCTTAAAAAGTGGAAATTTATCACCTGAAGCAAAGTATTTATCACTAAAGCAAAACTGTCTTCTCCAATGCTACATTATTACACATAGAGGTTAATGCTGAGGAACAAGGACCTGCCATTGTTGTGCAAAATATCTATATTAAGAACATTATAATGGTAAAATGAATCTTTATGTATTCTAAGACTGTTAAAAATGGTGAATTAACCAATACCTGTGAACTAGTAGTGCTTCCATCTGGGTAAAAGGAGCCACAAGAAAGGGGTTTAATGGTACCAGCACTGGTGCTTTATTGTATTGCACAGTTCCTCACCAGGCTGTTCATGGGCTGCAGCCTGGAATCCTCTTGGGAGCAGCCTTGGCTGCCTTTGCTTGCTCTGATGCAGGGGCAGAGCTGAAATCAGGAGTCACAGGATGCCCATCACTACCACCAAGAAAACAGATATGTCAGAAATGTTCCGACTCACAAAACCCTTTGGAGGTGAGTGCTCAGTGGGGAAGTGGGACAGTAGCCTGAGCTGTTTTGTAGGTTGGGGGCTGAAAGGGGACCTGCACATCAACCCTAAAAGCCAAAGGGGTAGGAGCTGCAGAATAAGGATGGGAAGGGAATAGGTGTCAGGAAATCACTGTGTTAGGTGAGAAGGGAGTATGGGAGAAGGAAATGTGGGAGAAAGTGTTTTGAAGACATGCCTGCCTGCCTGTCCAGTTCATGTGGGATTGGGCCTTCAGCATGTAGTGGATATGGGATAATATGTCTTGTGTGAGTTATACAACTTGCTTTTTTTAACCTGTATTTGGTCAGCTAAAATTGTCACCACAAGAAAAAATCAACTTATTTTTGCAGCATTGTGGACCGTTTTAAAATTTCATTATTTTGGAGCTGACTTGTATGACTTTTGGTGCAAGGAAAGGAAAAAGTTCTGCTGCATGTACATGTCAGACATACTGGTCAAGCTATTTCCCAATTAGCCCTAAATTCAGAACAAATTGGAAAAATGCAATGAGCTCTGTGTTCCATGTGTTCTGCTGCATTTGGAAGAATGACTTTATTGACCACTGAATGATGCAGGAATTCAACCAACTTTATTGCACCAGCAAGTGGTAGCAGTGCAACAGTCAGCTTTTCTTGCCTTGTGGATGTTCTTTTGCTGCTTTTAAGGCATTTAATTTTTTGGAGGCAAATGCTCAAATAAAGAAGATTTGTGGCAGCACCAGCATGAGATGACTTGGGATTTGCCAGTGGAGATAGATAAAAGAATAACTTGGAGGTGAGCTCCTCTCTATGAGCTGGAGGATGAATTAGGTAAATAACTTGTGAGTTCCACAGGTATGTAAATGTACTTTTGGAAAATTCTCCTTTGTGTACAAGAGATCAGTGAGTGTACAGTAGTAATTGCTAGCCTGTTTCCCAAACATCCAACAGACAATTACCTACATGAATCAAACATGTGTGGAAAAGATCTCAGTTTAGAGACTGAAGGAGTGCTGTATTCTGGTATTTTAATAGTAGCATTATATGTAGGAAAAATGAGGGTCAGAGATAAGTGCTGAGCCACACTTTAGCTGTACCATGGACCAACAGGAACATGATTCCACTTTTCAGTATATGAAAAGCTGTTATCAAGAGCACCGTGATCGATTTCTTCTGTTGAACCTCATGCTCAGCAAGAATTGATTTGGAAGTAATAGACTTAAATGAACTGAAGAAAAATTAAGATTTATTTTAGAAAGAACTTTCTAACTGTAAGGACTGGTAACAATGCAACAGCT
Organism: Taeniopygia guttata; assembly: GCF_048771995.1. Classification (NCBI taxonomy): domain Eukaryota; kingdom Metazoa; phylum Chordata; class Aves; order Passeriformes; family Estrildidae; genus Taeniopygia; species Taeniopygia guttata. Next base: position 7,131,295 of record NC_133028.1, read on the forward strand.
GAGTTATTGAATCCCCATATCTGCTTTCACTTTCTTAGAGTGAGAAATAGGGGTGTTCCTGGATTGGAACAGATGAGTGGATTAGAGTATTTATTTTTTCTTTGTTTCATTCCTGCAATCATGATCTAAACTTAAAAATAATATTCAGTACCTTTCTCACGTTCTAACCTTCCTTGCATGAAGTTCTCTACTTTTTGTTCCCCGACTGCCACCCTTTTTAATCTTTACACAGGTTCTTCTCCACTGTTTTTGTAGGTCTGGTTCTGGGAAAATAACGTTTGGGCCACTTCTACTTCATCCCCCAGTGCAGCTGCAAGCAAAGTAAACCTTCCACCAACTCCTTAGTCCTGAGTGATACAGTGTAGATGAATGGTGCTATATAAATGTAAATTTCAATTCATTCCCTTCATTTATTCAACAAGCTATCAACACAACCTTGTCATTTCAATTTTTCACACTTTTTTGTGGGGGTCTTCTCTCTCAGTGAAGTCTCATTTCCTCAGCCCAGTGCCAAAGGTGACTAGGCTGCATTAGAATTTACAGTCACTTTCTTTTTTAAGTGGTCAGATGTAATGAGAAGCAGGAGGAAGCCAGTCGCAGCCTTTTTCAACCTTTCCTTGGATTCATTAACCAAGCCTCAGCTGAGCAGGTAGTGCTGTCACCTCCACCACTGTGCAGGTACAAGTATGTGCCCTGTTAGCTGTATTTTTCAAACTTTGGTAAGTGATGTACATTAACACTGTTCAATGTAAATACTCAAAAAATATTTACGTAGGAAATACTAAGAATTAAAATCCCACATAGTGGGGAGGGAAATGCATTACAGATGAATTAAATTTCACACCACCACCCCTTTCCCATTACTGCCAGAAAAAAAAAGATACTTTTGCTTTTGCCATTCTGCCCAGGACTTTTTCTCCCACAGATAGTTTGAATATAGATTTTTCAGGTGAAAGTGTTCTTGTATGTACTTATACAGACTCTTGGTAAGACATACCTGTTCTTACATCAGCAGCAGCTTCACAAATATTTAAAATTAACACATTCAAGAAGGATGAAAAAGATCCTTCCACAGTCCCCCATTGAATTCTGGCCATTTCATATTTCTACATCGTTGTCTAAGTGCAAAAGAGACCTTTGGAAGTTAAAATGTTATTTTCACTGATATGACTGGCCATTATTAAATCCCTTTTACAATGGTTTTTGAGTCTTTTTGCTGTGTCTGGCCTGTTTGCACCTTGTCTCTTGCCATCCTTCCAAACACTTTAAGCTACCCCAATAAATGTGATTTCTCACCAAATGGAGTTTGTCATTTGTCCTTACAAAGGACAACCAATAATATCATAATATAACATAAGGTATATATGGGTTGGTCAATTTCCAGCCTTTTTTGGAAGCGGCACAATTTTATCTAAGATCTGTCTGTTAATACCACAAGAATCCACAGGGGAAGTCCAAATGTGGAGTTAGATATACTTGATTTTGATCCTCTTTAGTATAGGGTCTGCTTTTCTGAATAAAATTTCTCTACCATCTCCTAGAGACACTTTTCCAACATCTTACTTCTGAGCCTTACAGAGTTGAAAATTATCTTCTTATTTGTCTTAACCTCTCATGCAAACTCCCCTTCTGTCTCTGCCTCTTGTATTAATTTTTCTCTTTACACTCTCTTAACTTCCTTCTGCAATCTTTCTAGTCCTCCTCTCTATCTAATGTTTTATAGCTTGCATATGCCTCTTTCTTAACCTTAATTACTTTTTGCACTTCCTACTCCTAGTGTATTTATTGCTTGATAGCACACATAAGCCTTGGCGTATATTCATTTATCTTTGAATGTTTCTCATTTGCCTTTGGTTCATTTGGTAGCAGTTCTGTACCTCAGCTAGAAGGCTTAGGGTTCAAGTTTCACCCCAATATGAGGAATGTTTCTTGGGGATTCATCCTGCAGTGAATTTCTAAGGCTTTTGGATACCATACTGGTGATTTCAGGCAGTACCTTCCATAGGCATTTCTTCTGCACAGCTCTGCTGCTTGCCAAGTTACCCGAGCAGGTAAAAGTTCAAGACTCCACTGAATTTTATGGAAAGAGTAAGAAAACTAGTTGTCTTGGTTAGTACTTTGTAAACAAAATGTTTCCAAGTCCATCACTGTACATGTGAGTTATTGTTAGCTTCTACTTTTGGTGATTTTCATTATTAGAACCCTGTGACATTTTATCAGGACAATTAAACAGTTTGATAGTTGTTTCTTATGTAGGGGTGTTACAGAGAAATTAGTAATTTACTGAACCCTGTTTAAAAGGCACTAACCTAGGGATAAGAGCCCCACATGTTAATCCTTTAGACCAGCTACCCCTCCTGGTGTTTATTAAAAATAAACCTTGATTCAAATCACAGTGTAGGTATTGGACTCAACAAATTTTTATTTGCTAATACAACAGATTGATACTCTGCCTTCTTAAAGCAACTGCAAATTCATAAGTCTTTCTGTTAAAATTTTCAGACTTCTCTGAGTTTAGAGCTTTTACAGTTGTTTTACATCAGTGCAGTCAGAACCATGAGCAGTTTTACTTCACACTAGTTTGTGATAATAGACAAGATGGAGGACCTGTAATGGTCTCATTCTCTGTGGTTTTTGTTATTTATAGCTGCCTCTGACCTACCTTTCCCCCTTTGTTTCCTCCTCCTGTGCCAGCAAGTAATATTGCTAAGTTCTATGCCCTAATGATGAGGTTGGTTTATAATAATATTATGATCTTTTTTCTTAAAAAAAAAAAAGCCTAACAAAGTATTACTCTCCTTTGGGTTTTTTTCTGAAGAATTCATCTTTGTGCAATTCATTGTCACATTTGCACGCTAACCTCTACCTCTGGTTGGAAAAGGTGTTACTGGAGAAAAGCTGCATTACAGAAAATTGCACCATAAAATAGCCATCCATATCCTGGTCAGATCCATGTCTGACAAAATGGTATGTAATGTTCATGGCAGGTGGATGTTAACTAAGATTTGCTACGCAGTTTTGGATATGTCTGCTCTGGATTTTATGCTGACTTCTATGGGAGAAGAAACATGGATTTTAAGTCACAAAATTAGTGGATAGAGAAGGTCAATTGCTACTCCTTGTCATAGTGCTGCTATTCACTGTTCTTGTAGAAAGCCACAGGAAATCTGATTAATATATTTTTAATTACATTTTGTTATAGTAAATGACACCAAAACTGCCTCTGATGATGTTGTCCATCAATTCAGTGGAAGATAACCCACAGAAACAAAAATAAAAACTGAGTTGGAAATCTATAGCTGATTTATAAATTGTCTGCTAAAGGCAATTTGCTGTCTTTGTCTGCTGCATTTACCCAATTGCTGCTGAAACTAATTGCTCTTTTCTGGGCATTCTTTAAAGAAAAAAAAAATCCAATGCCACAGAGCAAAATAAACAAAAATGTGTGCCAATGTGAAGCAGCAAATTGTAATCAGAGCTTCCTGCTAATTATCAGCTGCTTATCGGAGAATTGTGTCCAACACGCAAATGTAATTGCAAAAGACAACAGGAACACGGCTATGACAAGCACAAGGTGGAACATTTTCAAGCACATAGAGAGCTCTGGCAGTGTCAAGGTCTTTTTCAGGTCAGATCCCCAGCAGCTGATCTAGTTCTGTGCTGAGGGTGATTCAAAGGTTAAGTCTTATACCAAAGGGCTGTTCTGGTCAGACACATAATTGGAATAACAAAGTCAATATATGTTGCTGGTTGTGGGACACAATCTTCATTTGATCTCTCACACGGCAGATTAATTAAGTGTTATCAATTAATGGCCTGGTAAAAGTGAACACCCTGTTAGTCAGTTTTCCAAGTAGTGTCAAACATATGCAAGCCCTGGGGGGGAAGGAGAGGGTGGGGGGAATCACCCCTGAATGGCACCACTGCTTTCCAAGAGCTGGAGAACAAAAATAACAGGAATATAGATTGCAAATGTAAAACTAAATAATTATAGATCCTTGCCATTGGTTCTCTTTTTACAGTGACTCTGGGCTTTGAGTGGAATGTGTTTGATTCAATCAGGCTCTCACCAAATCCTTTTGTGAGAAATACATTATCCTACACCAGTGCATATCAAACTGAAGCAAGCAACATGAGGGGCTGGGAGATGTGACACCTTTGAGCACCGAGGGACAGTACCTGGAGGAGCAATATGATGGCCTTCCTTCCCCCTGTTGTGACTGCTCAGGTGAGCAAGTGCTCATTGGTGTCAATAATTGATGGTGTCAATGCATAGGTTTGCTGTGCCTAGGGCGCTAATAGAGAGAAGTAGCAAATGTGTTTCTAAGCTTGCTGTAAAGAATAGCTCCTTGTATGGTGTTTCTTTGTTTTTTTGGTTTTTTTTTAACCTATCTAATAAATTTTGCGTTTCTAAGATTTTAGGAGTTGATTTGCAAAAATAGAACTAAATAATTCAAGTGCATAAAAGCATCTAATCTGAACTGCACAAAGCAATGATTCTTCAGCCTACCCAGCAATAACTAGTAGAGCTGAAATTCAAGCAGTCTTTGTGGCTCTTCCTTATCAAAACCTGTTTAATTTTGCAAGTGCACCCCCAGAACTTGCACAGGTAGGAAAAGGCATTCAGGTTGCCTGCAAATACAAACTCGAGAGATACATTGCTTAGAGAGAGTTTGTCTAAAAGCTGTTAAATGTTATCAATGGCTCTTAATGTAAATTTTCCTGATGGTAGTAACGCCTTTTAGGAATTTGGGGTTTTTTAGTCCATGCAACAACAACAAAATAGGGTTTGTCTCCAGTATTTCAAGTACTGGTGCTGTTAGAGAGGTGAAACACAGATATAATTTTATTTCAAGGTAGTTTCACATGCTGCACAGTCATGTTCCAGGTACAGGTATCCTACATTTCATACAAATATTTGGGGAGAGGAAAAGCCAGATGCCAGTTCAGACCAGAGGAACCAGATGTGACATGTAGCCTGCAGAGGGTTGGGCTGAAGAAAGGGGAGACTTTGGGGTTTGGGTGGGTTTTTTTGCTTTTCAGTAATTGTATTTATTGTTTGAGTTTTTTTTTGACCAATGTGTAGATATAATTGTGATTAAATGTCACAGGGTTCTAATAATGAAAATCACCAAAGGTAGAAGCTAAGATTCAATGAGTGGATATAATTGTAGACCAATGAGTGGATATAATTGTAGACCAAAGAGGTGCTAGTTGTCAGATGATAAAAAGGATGTAGTATCTAACTGATCTTAAGACATTTTTCAGTACCCTGTTTATCTGGCTGTCCTTTAAATTTTACCTCTTTCACTCTCATTAAATTGTGTTGTTTTCTCTGTATCCTCATGGGTATGAATTTTGCCTGCCCTGATTTCTGATTTTGCAGATTTTCCAAGATTTTGGGATTCCTCCAGAAGCCCCATGTTGGATGCCTTTCCAGAGTTTATGGAGATCTGTATTTTGGATCATGGGTGCTTAGCACATTTTGTAGGATCTGGCTATTAGGACCTGCTCACCTGAATGGGTTTCACAAAGCAAAAGAGAACAAAAAGTTTGAAACATTCCCTGCACCCAAAGAGCAGAGATCCATGATCCATAGCAGGTCTGGTACAGTTATCCATGCTTCTCCATTTTGCAAAGAGAAATCTTTGGGACTACCAAGCCAATACAGTTAGAACATTCTAGACTATCCTATTTAAGGGTCTGGGCTCTCTGATGGCCTGAAGCAGAAGGTTTTCCCACCACACAGTGGCTGTTCTAAGTGATTAATGGCCAAGCAATGGTAGGAGAATGCTTTCATCACAACTTTTCTCTGTAAGACAATTCAACTCTTGCTAAATTGCTCACATTTACAGACTTTCTATAACCATTTTGGTCACTGAGTAATGTACATGCTTCATCATAATTTTCATTATATTTCTTGATAGAACAATTTGTAATAAAATCACTTCTAAAAATGCACTTCCAAGTTGCAGATCTATTTTTAAGGCAGAATAATCTTCCTCAGTTTTGTCTTCATGATTAAGCATCTCAGTTTATTTCATGTTTTTTTTCATTCTTTTGCTTTAACATAAGCAAAAAAACCAGTTCCACAAAACTTCACTTTTCAAAAATATTTTGACAAGTGATTTACTGAAGTTATCTGATGAGTTTCAGAAGAAATATATGTCTTCTTGCCTTCCTATAATACTATGTGTAATAGCTGTGACTGTCTGTGTTTTTCCACATTGATAAGATGAAGGATGTAGGATTTCTGCTATCTCCATTTGTTATTTGGGAAAAAAGGGATAATACTGTAGCATTTGCCACTTTCTTGTGCTGCTTGCAGCTTACTCCTTCTCCCTGCTGTTGGCTTGTTTCATTGGCCACATCCACAAGGCAGAATCCATCAGTACCCAGATAATGTTGTCACCTCTGCAAACATGTTTCCTACTGACATTTCAGTATTGATTGAGAGAATGTCCGGAGCATCAATGCACAGATTCCTGCCACATTGTGGTCAGGTTTTCCAGGTTGGAATGAAAATCAGATGGGGATGATGTGGGTAGGGGTCTTCTCCTTGTTTTGCAAAATGGACTAAATTGCAGGTGGATGCATTTCCAGTACTGGCAGAGGAAAGCCAGATGCAGATGGTTGAGGTAAGAAAATACTGAAGGTTAGTGCCAGGCACATTATTAACAGTTGCAGAATCCTAAAGACACTGAATTTTGCTGCTGCTGAGGCCCTGGAAAAGGCTTTGCAGTTAGTCAGCAAAAACAACAGGCAGCAGTACCAAAATCCTTTTGTTGGAGTGTCTTGCGAGTCTTAAATTTATGGTGTCATGGTGGCATTTTTGCCAAGAACATATTGCTATAGGAAACTTTCTCCTAAGCTTCTCTCAATAACCTTGTCTGAGATCCTGCGCTCCAGCTAAAAAAATGCTCCACTGTCATACTTTTGTACAGTTTGAGGGATGTTTTTGAAGCATAGGAAATGGTTGGTGCCTTTGAGTGAAGCCTTTGACCCTTGTTGCAAGCAACTGCTGAGTGCAGAATATGTCATTTCCCCTTCTCAAGCCTCTTCATGGGCGAGGATGCTCCCTCAGCATCTGATGTGCTCCTTTGAAAGTGCTCCTTTGAAAATAGCACTGAACCTACAAATAAAGGAAAGCTTTTCCAGCTACATGAGACAGAAACACTGTTGTCCATGGCAAAGAATATCACAAAAGGAGGATTATATATTCCTTAAGCAGGAGATCCTTAACTTAGGATTCTTGCTGTCTGTTGCACATTCTCTGTTTTCTGCTCTGCCACATCATGGCCTTACCACAGATTTTTTTAGGAAAGTAAACTCAGTCTTATTTTTGCCTGAAGCAAATGGATTGGCAATGTGAGCAACAGAGAAGTTCATCTTTATGCCAACAGCACAAAGACCTCTGTCAGAGCAATTCAAAACTCTGAGTTATAAACATGGAGCAAATAGATGGACAAAAAGAGAGATAAGGTCTTATGATGTGAAGCAACAACTCCTATTTTCTGTTTATCTGAATTTTTTTTTGATTGCTTCAACAAGGTCAGATCCCACTGCCAAATTAGAAGCAGGCGTTTTAATTCATTTCCTATCAAGAAAGCTGGATTTTTGATAGGAGCATCATTATTTTTGAGAGAAAGATTTAAACATGCCAGACACAAGTTCTGAAAGTAAATGGTGAGTATTTCTATTCCAGTATGTAAAGGAACATCTGACTATACTCTGACAAAACCTGCCTTGGTTCAAAGAAGTTCTGCTATCTCAGTGGTGGTAGACAACTGCTTGCCTGAATAGGAGCTCCATAGGAGACAGGTTCTAGAGAGTAATTGTTCCCCCTAATGAACTGGCACATATTTGTGCTGCAAAAAATGATACCATTTAAATAGAAAAACAACCCAGCATCTCACATTCCTATTTATTCCTAGAAGTACCATCTATACTAAGAGTTTCACTGATGTCATTGCTGCTCTTCTTGCAGTAAGATGCTATTTTATCCAAGAAGTACTGTGAAAATCCCAGCTAACCTCTATTAACCACTCACAGCTGGGCTTTGGCAGAATGAGGAGGCTGCATGACTCAATAACCACTTTACATCCTCTTATTCTTGATGTAAGGATGTAATGATGTAGAGATACCCCCCCACCCCTCCCCCCATTCCCAAATTTGTGACAAAAACCTGAATTAAGGCTTAACAACAATTTTTTACCAGGAATGAAAGTACCATTCTACCAAACTACTGTACCATTAAGAAGGAAAATTTCTCTGGTATCCTTAAAGTGGAAATACAGACCTACAATGTTTCTGCGCTGTTGAAGTGCTCTAAATGTAGTCAGAACCTGAAGCTACTTCCCAAGCTGATTCACTTAAACTATTGCAAGTGCCTTTTTGCAAACTCTTAAACAAATGTAAACATTGCATATACTGCTTCAGCTTAAATGGATTCCTTTCTGAATTAAGCCAAATTGAAATAAGCCGGATTCAAATTGATTTAATATTGTCTACGTGGATTTGCAGTGGTGTGACTAAATTGATTTAAGAGCCTTCCTTCAGTTAAATGAATGCAACTTTTCTTACAGTAGGTTCTAAGTGTCTTGAGATCTGGGGCTAAAATTCAGTTTTCCACTGTGTGTTCAAAGAATCCCGCTTGGCCAGTCTTCTAAGTAAAAGGAAAAGTTTGCCCTCCAATGGTCTGAAGTCTTACACCAATACAAAACATCAATGTCCTTCTACATGATTGTGTATTTTGTGTTCTGATTGATAGGGAAAGCCAGTATTGTACAAGTAATTAGGGAAAAAAAAGAAGAAAATTTAATCTTAAGGTTTTGACTGTGGCAACTCTTAATTAATGATCAAGTGAAAATGACCAAACATAACAGAGAGGATGCATAACTTTCAAGTAAAATAGATGTGGTCAGACTAATGATATAAACGACCTCTTTAATTCTGTATTCTGAATACACACAAATCATTGAGATTTCTTATACTTTGTTGTACTGTAAGGGAAGATGCACCTAGTTTAATTGTGTCCCATTGATTATTTTTACCTTTTGTGAAATAAGCCTTGTTTGGCATAATGAAACTTTTGTTTTCTGCAGCTCTTCTACATTGTCTCTTCTAAAAAATTCACCATTTACTCGTCTGCACAGAGCAAAAGTCTTTCCTTAAAAATGAGGAAAGCACAATACCCTCTATTTCTGAAATCATTAGAATTGACTTTTAGACAATCAATGTGTTAAATGATGTAATTATCCAATGGTCCTTTCCCCACTTAAACCAGTTTGAAAGTTAAAGGTTTGTTTTAGATCAATTTCAACCACTTTGTGTGCAAATTGCACAACTGTCTTCTCCTTAACATAGCTCACAAATCCAATAGTGGCATGTCCATGTAAAATGGTTCTCTGATGAGTAATTCTGAGTGGGAATATGAACTTGTCTAACAATGGAGAAAAGCTCTGACTCCTGAACATATCTTTCAGCCAGACCCAGGTGAGGCAGAAGCTGTAAGTCTTCTTTTGTAGGTGTAGAACACAGAGCATTTTTGGGATGGTCCTAGACTCCAGGGCACACTTTACAGTGTAGACACAGTGCCTGCCTTTGACACCAAGCCATGGTGTGATAGATGTCACCCTCAGAGTCATCAGCCTTCTTGGCAGAAGGTCACTGGTTTCTTCAGGAAGTTGCTTGGCACACAACCCAGCCATCCCCAAGGATTGGGGCTGTTTCAGGCATCCTCAGAGAAGCTGCTGGTGGCTGTCAGCTCTGGTACCAGACCCATGAGACACCTGCAGCCATCTGGAGCAGCATCAGGATGGCGTGTGGGACTTATGGCTGCCTTTTGACTGGAGAAAGCGAGCCCTTGCTGAGGGCTCTGTTCTGCTGCAGCAGCTCAGGAGTGAGGTGCTAGGCTGCTCCTATAGGGGAGTGCAAGAAACTATGATTGAGGCCATCAAAATGACATTTGTGGCACCAGGTGAGTCCACAAGGAATGTGTCTAGACCAGCTGTGTCCAAGCCAGCTGAATTTCCCCCATGTAGCTCCCTGGGGAGCAATAGAGAAGCAGCCCCTGGTCGGCTTCACCAGCAGGTCTCTTCCACCTCTCCACTGACAGGTTCCTCTTCTCTGCTGCAATGTGAGCTCTTAGTGCAAAAACTGCCCTGCCTTGAGTAGGTTCCAGTCTAGTCTTGGGTGCCACTCTGCTGCAAGTGACAACAGGACTGCTGAGTGGTGAAAGGCCACATTTCATGGTAGGCTCACACGTGCAGAGTTCTTAGGGCAGCACAAAGCTGGGTCTGAAAAGAGAACGTCCCCACCTTAACAGCTGAGCCAATGCAGGGATCTGTGTGCCTCAGATCCTTTAGATTTGTAAACAGGAAGCTGTCAGTTAATTAGACATTAAGGACTAGGTGCAAACAAGGGAAAAATAATCTTGAGTTAAAAATATATGGTGCTCTTTGCGTGTGTTTTTATTTATTTAGATTTTGTTATTTAAACACAAGTTGTCAATTATCTAGCATGTGTCTTATAGACTGAGAAGAATAACCTTCACATTGTATTTGATGCATTATAAAGCAAATGCATTTAAGTAAATAATGTGGAAACAAAGATTTTCATGGTTTCATTAGCATGACATTAGACTAACAAAGGCTCGGCCTGCATAATACTCTACCCTTGGCTTCATGGAGCTATGCATAAAATTGGATCCCAGCTTACCAGGCCCGTCTTACAGAGTTGTGTCTGAGCTTGAGTTTGTTGTGCACTGAAAACTCACATCCTTTGCACCTGTTACTCAAGTGAAGTATGATGAGAACCTCAATTTTTTTGTTTCTTCCTTAGTTTTATGTGGACACTTACTGCATAATCCTAAAATTGCAATAATATCCTGCCCCTCTTTAATAGATATATTAATTATATTTCTCCCCCTTAATGGGCTGCTCACTTTATGGTTTGGGGACACAAAAGTAAATTTTAAAATCAATTATACAATTACATATGTAGCAATAATGGAGCACAGAGCTAATCGTCTTTGGGTCAGGACTATAACCTTCTCATAATGCAGGTTTCATTAGGGTAAGGTCTATTATTGCAAAGAATTACAGAAATAATGGGAGTGGGTGTATTCAGCAAGAAATAACAAATGAGGGTCTTTCCTAGATAAGAGAAGCTGTTTGCTGGCTGCAGTGTGATAGCAGGCCCCTATAGTGTATGTAAATTGATAGGGTCAACTTCCTTTGGTGTATGCAATGCACAGTGTACAAGAATTAATTTCCGTATCGTCCTGGAGAATGGCAGGAGGAGGGCTTCCAATTATCACTCATCACTGGATACAACTGAGCTGAACCACAGAGCCAAGAGTATGAAAAAGGCTGCAAGGAGACATGTGAGATGGGCTAAACACTCCTAGTACAGCACTCTTGAGGCATTATGTTCTTAATGCTTTCTGTTATCTCCAGGGTTGGCAGCAGAAGTGATAGTTGCCTTTGCACATTGTCTTAGGTGTGCCTTTGAACTATTTGCTTTCAAATATTCTTTGAAAAAAAAATGCCCATTTTGCAGATATTCACCATTCTAGTACACATATGTGAGCTTAGTTTTACAACATTTGGTAAGATGAGCTTAAACACTTAAACTCTGCTTTTGTTTCACCGTGGGAAGGTGATTTTTATGCCAGGTAAAGGACATACTCTTCAAAAGCACGTAAACATCAAAACTGTGAATATTTTTGTTCTAGATATAAGAGGCTGATGTTCATATATCTTTGAGGTTCTGGAAGCATGCAGTTAATTCACTATTAATGATCTTATAACCCATAGATGCCCTGATGCTTGCCCAGCTCCTGACCTATCAACCCAGGTCCTGGCAACCATCAGAGAATGCAGCTTCCCTTCAAAGTGAAGCATTTCCTTCTCCTGGTGTGTTGGGATGGCAAATCTCCTCCTTTTCCAGGTAAGAAATGTCATTGCAAGGGGATGGTAGAGAATGCAAAATCCCCATTCAGAGTTTATGCTGCGCCCCAGCTCCTTATGGTATCTGGGTGGGGTTAAGGTGCCACACTGGTGGTGTGACATGAGGGCTACTTAGTCCTGTTTACAGCACAGAATCTGTGACAGTCACAAATTTCAGAAACCTCAGCACAGGGGTTACAGGCTGTTGTAAAACTACCCAGAGTGTAAACAAGGATAAGTTTAATTAAATTTTAATAGTGCTTGCTATTAAATTCCTTGCATTGCCTTTCCGCACTGTTTTGATGGAATGTAACTGCTTAGTAATTACCTGTGGTGTTTGTTAATGCTGCCTCTGAGCAGCGTGTATGGCAAAAAATTTGATTTCATATTTAAAGAATCAGTTTTTAAACAATGTGTCTGTGGTTCCTAGACAGCCTGAGTAGCCGAAAAGTGATGATTTGAAATAATATTTCCAGGAGTGAATTCATGATCACATTGTAAGGCTATTATTATCTCTTAGTGGTTAATTAATGAGAATCAAAGAGGCCCTATGGCAGCTTTTTTTGAATATCTGGCAAACTTCCCCTCATCTGAAATGATCAAACTGGTGCTTTGGCTAAAAAGCCATAGCCTTCTCTACTGCACCACAATCCATCTAAATGGATTCCATCTAGCTAAAAGTCAGGTCTCTCATTTGATATCTGGTGCATTACAGCACCCTGGTGAATCAGCTGAAAGGATCTTAATCTGACGAAACAAGGTGTTCTCCAAGTCTTGGAAACAGCTGAAGTTTAAAAGATGCAATGTGAATAAATAGATTTTTGAAAAACAAAACAGCTTAAGGGCTGAGAAACATTAAGTTCAGCAAATAGAAATACCTTTCTGTAACAGAGCTTTATGCAGCAACACCTGCACATGACACTACCTATATTAATATTCATAACATAGTTGTAATAATATATATAATTTAGCTTCCCCACCAAGATAGATATGTATTTTACACAACTGTAGTTTATTGCAACAGACAAAAGCAGACGACTTTTGAAAAATTTCTTATTGAAACCTAAATTTAACAAGATTTAAACCAAGCAACATTTAAATATATACTTAATTTTGAATACATTCCACTATTCCTTAATTTAAGTGAAATTATTCCCATGCTTAAAATTAGAAATGTACTTAGATATCCACTTGAATTTGGGCCCAAGTTGTTAATTTTCTAATCAACTGATTTTAATTTTCAGTATTAGGCCATAACAAACAGATTTTTTCTCATCAAACATGAAAAATTAAATAAAATTGAAAGCCATGATCCTAGTGGTTTGGAGCAGTAAGGTTAAGAGTTTTTCAAAAAGCAAAATTAAAGATACACCCAACATTTGCAGATCTTTTCAGCTGATAATTATCTGCAAATCACTTACTAAACCCACCTTAGCTATAAATGCAGCAGAAAAATAGCTAAATACCCTTGTTTAGAGAGCTTAGTATAACTTAATCCCAGCATTTTTTTATAGTGTCCCAAAATACTTTGCAACATGGAGTCAGGGTTTTCTTTTCTTAAGGTCTTATTATGGAGAAAGTTAATTTCACTTAGAAGTCGGAGGCCTTACCTCCCTGGCTGCATTTCCACCCTCTGACAGCCCCATTCAGCTGGGCCCGCTGATGTGTTGTAGAGATTTGAAAGTAAAGAATTGCAAGGAGTGCAATTTAATCCCAAAGTCATTACCTAAATGCTGAGATAGGATGGGGATTACCACCAATGTAAATGAGATATGAGACAGCCAATGGATTAGGGGACCCTTTCTTTAGGATGACTTCAGCAAATAGGCTAAGATAAGGAAATCTTTGTAATTACATGGAGCTACACTGGTCAATTCTGACTTTTAAATACCAAGGCGCTGGAGAAAAGGAGAAAAACCCTACATATGTTATTCTGTGCAATATTAAGTAATTCCTTTCTGATTCTACAGAATCAATAGGAGAACATCATGCCAAATGAAAAGATGAGGGCTGCCTACATGTCCTTTTGTGACTGGTATCGTTCCATCATTTTTGGTAATATCATTTCCAAATTAAATTTTATGGTCCATTACATACTAGCTCAAACACTTTTCTAATGGAATCTTAAATGGAACTGACTTGCTTTGCGTGGGGTTTGTCTCTCAGTTAAGATGTTATTTAGTTCTAATTATCAGATAATGAACTCAGGAAATTTAATTTTTAATATTTATATGTCAAAAGTCCATTGTACTTTGGTTAAAGGCTTTAAATTAAAAATTAACATGGACAGAATACTAATTGAATATTTTTCCTATCTATAAGAGTGAGAAATGAGTTACATAGTTCCCAGATTATCTTGTTACACTGCAACTGTTTACTTAGAAACTTAATTTAATCTTCAGAAATAAATCACAAATAAGGAGATCAGGGAAAATGAGCATGAAAAGCTTTAGGTATACAAGCTTAAAGTGCATGTCTTTATATGCATTGTCTCAATTTCATATCTGCAAGGTATCAGAGCTTATGCAAATGCCTGTGCATAAATAGTTTCAAAGTCATAGTGGTTGTTTTTATGGGTGTTCCCTCCATCAATATTTTATTTCTTTACCCAGTTCTCACTTTGTTTTCAACAAAGAATATAAACTTGACTTTTCCAACATTCTTTCATATTTCAGAGCAAGCTGCATAAACTTACTGCAGAAATGAGGAAATTATATTTCTTTGGACTAGAAAGCTTCAAGAAGTGTCTGTCCATTTTTATGTCTGTCCTCTCTGATCTCTCTGTGATGGTTACTGAGCTGTGCTGTAACTGAGGAAAACTGGGTTCAATTCTGTCTGCTGCTGTCTATTTGGGTGACCTGGGGCAAGTCTTGTAACGTGTGGGAATAAGAAAGGTCTGTTTTTATATCTTACTGTTGTAACAGACCCTGGTAACTGAGATAAAGCCTCTGCAAATCATATATAACATGTATGGAAAGAGACCTTCTTCAGAACAGAGCCACAGCAGAAAGCAGAGATTGAAGGGATGTTGATTTGTCCACATTAGCATTTTCCCCCTTTTATTCTCCTTCTAAAGAAAGACTGATCTGGAGTTGACTTCCCTCTTAGGACTTCCATTTCTCCCCAAGAAAGGGAACAAGGGAAACACACTTTTAAAACTGTCTTTGCTCTGTAACAGGTTTTTCAGGAAGTCTGTAGGGTATCCATCTTTAGAAACACTCAAAACTGTCCTGGACAAGGCCCTGAACAAACCATTCAAATTTCAAATCCAGCCCCACTTTGAGTAAAGAGTTGGACCAGGGGACTTCCAAAGGTCCTTTTCCAGTTATTCCATGATTCAGTTATCTAGGTCCTAAAAGCTGTCTGACCTCTTAATGTGTGGGATGTAGACTTGTAGACCTGTAGGATGTAGACCTGTATCAGAAAAGATCCTTTTTTAAAACTCACTTTCAAGAAAACTGGATGTGAAGAATGTCTTCCAATGATACAATGTGTATCAGGTATTGTAGGTATGACATGATATGAGTGCAGATGATGTATCACTTCACTTTAAAGAGACTGCGATCTATCTGTCAATCATGCTTAAATTCCTATCTAACTTCTCTGTAGTCTTGATTTACCAAACCAGTCTTGAGAGCTTCTGTCAAATTAAAAAAACTTAAGACAAACAATTCTTCTTCACTTCCTCCTCTGACACTAAAAGCAGGAGGAATCTGCTAGGTCAAATTTTGCTGGCAGATACTCCAGATGTGAGTTTATGATTACTCTGGGCACTTTACTAGAGCTAGTTTTGATTCACAGCCCTGGAACTGAGCCTGAAGGTTTTACCCACAAGAGCTTTGCAAATTAATTGTTATTGGACAAAAACTGTTATGCAAACAGATTTTGAGTGGTTGAATCTAGAGTCTATTTTCTAATGTGGTCTTGGCAATTTCTACCAGAACACAGAAGCATGGAAAAGGACAGCCTGCTGTATCTGCTCTCGAAGGCTACTGTCTGATTCCCTCTCATTCCTCCAGCAAGCAAATTTTTTACATCTAATTTCTTTCTAAAGTAAATACAGAAAGTTTCTGGAGACATATGTTACCTATGGACAGATAATTAATTGGTTTTTAAATTGACTGTATATGCATATATGGGCATGTGTGCTTTTGATGTGGGTAGTATAATAGAGCTTCCACATCTATTTTTGCTTTTTAATTGCATAGTAAATTAATTTGATTAACAAAAATCCTGAGTAGCTCCTGAATTAAATGTGAGCTAAGCATATAAATATAATATCTTTCAAACTAGTCATTTTGAAAATCTTCTAAATTTTCTTTTCCTTATGTTTCCTTAGGGCTGTAGTGGTAAAGACTAGAGTGGATATATGCTGTTCATAAATATTTACTTTCCTTCTCAATGGGTAGTTGAATCATTGCCAGCAGGTATGTCTTATATTTTGTGGAATTTCTTAGTCTCTTAATATTATACTGCACTCTGAGCATGTCTAATATTACACGACTGAAATGATGAATCTGTAAGTAATGCCTGACAAATATCAGATACCTGAACTGAACAGTTTTGACATGTCTGACTTAATTTTATTCCACCTTTAGAAAGATCTGTTCCTTTTACTTCTCTGCTATTTCCCTTTTCTTTTAATATGTGCATTGTTTTGACTTCTCAGCACTCTACTGAACCTGGGAAAATTTTCAAGATTCTGCAGTAGGACTCAACTAGATTTTTTTTTTTTTTCGTGTCAGGTAAATAAGAGACTTCCCTCTCAAAAGCTTAGTCTGGGAGGAGTAATGAGACAACACAGCAAAGAGACAGGAAACCCAAAATAAGAATAGGAAAATGAGGATTGATTGGGATATCAAGCTGAGGCACATACATGGCATTTGCTTAGATCTTTGTCTATGATAACACCTATGCAAAACCTTGTTTCTCTATTTGCTGTTTTAATATAAAGCATTATTGATCCTTTGCACATCAGTCTTTTGATCTAGTATCTCTTAAAACTTCACCTCTCTGATTTGTGGTGTACACTGGAAAATCTGCATCTCTGTGAGAGCCTTTCTGTGTGAAACAATCTGCTCCAGTCACTACAAGGCCAGATTATGTGTTTTTACAAATCAACAAATGATCTTCCCATTTTTAACTGGTATGAAAACAATTGCCTTACTGCTGCTCCAGAGAAGGGTGGGTCTTTCACTGTCACGAGGTCACTTTGCAAGTTTTAATTGCTGGGCGCAGTTCTGTCCTTTCATGGCTTTTGGAGTGATAAATAGCTCATCAGTTCAAAAGCTAGTCTATATAAACAAGCTTATCTCTGCCCATAGTCTTTAATGAAAAATGAGTTGTGAGTATCATTGTTAATCATGGTAATTGTTAATGTTAAGAGGGCTGGTATTATGAGTTTTCCTATTAGGCTTTCAATTCGTTATATAAAATGGGCAATCTAGGAGCCATCTATAGCATTTTAATTTTAATTATCTAGTGGCTGCATTTCAGACCACCCTTTCTTTACTGAGATTAACAAAACCCTTAGTACAGTAACCAGTGTCTTTGGATGTAATTGGGCAAAGTTCCTTGAAATGTTCAATATATAATTGTATCATTAAAGATCAACCCATTACACTATGATGTGCTTTCTTCTGGGAATCTCTTTCATTTTGATTTAGTTTAGCAGGCTTACACTGAAAATTTCATCCACATTTATTCAGCTCTGCATTAAAATGATGCCCACATTCTATGTGTGTAAAAAAGGAAGAGCAGCAAGGGCAGATTTCAGGGCTCACCAAGGTTAGAGTTTGAGACGAAATTAATGTATAAAAAACAAAGGGACAGATGAAAAACAGATTTAAGACCCATGCTAAGACTTCATACAACTCCTTAGACAGCCAGCAGCAGTGCTGAAAATAATTATGGACTACAATATTCAGACAGAAACTCCTAAAAATACTCCACTCTTCAAGCATGCCTGCTTCACCTTTGTAGGATGAGGTACATATGAATGCATCTTCTCACCATCATTTGAGGTACAAGTACTCATTACAGCAGCATTTTGCCCATTTAAATCAGTTGGGAGGGTGAGCTACTTTTAATAAATCTATGTGAGTCAGGGATGCAGGCCAAAGTGGCTGGCACCTCCCATTTCTTACTTTGTGTTTACATTATATCCTATATATTCCTATTATATACTATGGCCTAAAAAAGTTCTAAGAAAGTTCATTAAGGAAATGCAGAAGATGCAGAATGTGACTTTTATAGATGTTTAATTTAGAGATAGAATAATTTCTTTTATCTCTAGAAGAAATACAAGATTTCTGCTGGGAAAAGAGGACATAAAGGTTAAGAGAAGTACAGAATGGAATAGGTTTAGGATTTCCCAAAGGGAATTGTTACATTTTAAAGAAATTCTTCTATACAAACACACATGGTTATCATGGGAGGAAACAGAAAGACATGTGGGAGCTGAACATCACACCATAGGCAGTGGCACTGGGGCAACAACATATTTATCAGCATACCCTGCTGAGACAAACTACCTGAAAGGGCTCCCAGATGTGAATATACTTAAATAGCTTTTACAATAACATTGAATATTCCAGTACAAGTGAGCTGTTAACTGTCCTTGTCATTTGTATAATTTGAATTATCATCAACTCAGTCACCAAAAGCTGGCTTGACTTTTTATGTTTGCAAAGTGTTGGAAGTTGAATGAAATTCCTTCTTTTTGGGGTGATATAAGATGTTTAACTCAGGCCTGCAAATTCTTTTATTTCTTGGCAACATTTAGCCATAGAATATATCTATCCTTTGTTCTCAATGTGAAGTAGTTTTTTAGGTCATAGAATAAGGAGTCTAAAACCCTGACTTTTTTAGGTCATAGAATAAGGAGTTTCAAACCCTGACCTAAGGTCTTTTGGGGTTGCATTTATTACCATTTTGTAGTGGCAAAGATAATCTTAATGAATTATGAGTGAAATTCGAGCAGTGATCAGAGGATTTAAAGATGCTCTGCATATTCACCCATCCCTTTCTTGGTATGTTCTGAGTTTTACACCTTGCAGGGTGAGCTGAGTCCTGTTTGTACTCGTGAGGATATGGCTGTGCATGGTGTGAGGCCAGCAGTGATTGCAGCTAATGGTAAAAGGATCTGGTTCTTCTAATGCTGTCACTTTCCACAAACTCTGAAGGAAGTCTGAGGAAGACAGGGGGATTAGTCCTGGCTTATTGCAGCACAAATTAGTTTGCTGTTGTTGGTAAATATTCAGTATATCTGATTAATACTCCAAGCATGACGTCCAGTGAGAAGCTCGTTGGCTGCAGACTGAAATAAGAGCTGGCCCCAGGCAGAATATAAAGGGATTCTGCAGCTCCTGTCAGTCCCAGAGTGCTTGTCAAGGTTATGAGTTAAAGATTGATAGTGCAGTGGCTGCACAAGCATTTATATGAGCAGGGAGAAGTCACAAACAGGCTCTGGGTGTTAGATCCTCTGTTACAATGAGAATATTGCCCAGAATGCAATATGGTCCTTGTCCTTACCCATTCAAGAAGTGCTATGGAAATCTGTCTACTGTAACTTGTGTTCCCTCTTGGAACATGATTCAAATTCTTAATGAACTTATTTAACTCTCAACAGGTATAACTTCTGCTGCTCTGCAGGTGCAGATGGAGCTATACAAGTAGTCAACTAAATGGTGACAGTTCTGTTTTTTTGCAGGAAGTCCATATACAGAAAGGCCATAGGAAACCCAAGGGTGAGCTCATGATGTGTTCACCACATCCCAGGCACAACTACCAACCTGTTCTTCTGCCAGCCTGCACCTACACACTTATTTTTGCAAACAGCCAACTGCACAAATGTGGAATGCACCACATGTTCTTAACATGCAGTGAATTTGGGTGACAAAGGGAATTTTTACAAATCATCAGTGTTCTTCCACAGCAATGTCTTTAAAAAGACTAACAGGTCTAACTCTGGTGAGCTCATTTTATTTTAGGTGAATTTTAGCTCTTTCAAAACTACTCTGTTTCAAGCTCTGAGACAATTTTAAAAAGGCAATTTAAATTTACAGATAATCAAAATTCAATATCTTCTGATCAAGGAAGTTTAACTTTGCACATTTTGTCTTATGTTGCTGCTTACCTCCAAGAAGATCAGTTGTGACACACAATATAAAAAAAATATTAGCCAGATTCCATGTGCACTATTCAGCTCAGTGTACTACAGTACCGATGCTTTTTCCTCACTTGGTGGTGATGGTGGCTTTCATCTCAAATTCTCCCTGGGCATTTTGCAGAGCCATTATTTTCCCAGCATGCTTTCCTAGTTATGGGTTGGGTTTTGTTTTGGTTTTTTTTTTGTTTTTTTTTTTTTTTTTAAAGTTTGTTTCTTTCTTTTTAGTGTGGGACAAATCAGGAAAAAAGACCAGCTTTAGTAAACCAATTGCCTGCACCTTTCTCTCATTTGATTTAAAGGAGGTTTTGTAAGATTATATTGATGGGCTCTTTTCACTAGGTTTAAGTTTCAGAAGGTCATGGTTATAGGACAGATATTTTTGGAAACAAAGTGCTGTAATGTTTTTCCAGAGAGGCAAGTGGGTATGTAAAATTGTTTCTGGCTGTTTGACAGAATGGAGACAGTAAAGGACCTCTTAGTTTATTGTGTCCTGGCTCAGTTTGACCAGAACTGTACACAATGCTTCCACTGAAGTGGTGTGCCATCCTCCTGGCCACTATAGGGACAATCAGTGTTCCTGCTTCAAGCTACACAACTTGTGATGAAGAGCATCTTTCATAGAAGGCATCAAACAAAGGGATCTGCAGAATGCCCTTCAGAAGAGCTGAAGGTCATGATATTCAACAGGGGAGTGCAAGTACGACAGGTGACATCCACACAACGTCTTCCTGAGGATCTGCTTGGACTTAGATCATCATCATGATCACATACCCTCATTTGGACAGGTCTGGAGCACAAGTGTTGTGAGCACCAGCTGAGGGAGCTGGGGTCTTTAGTCTGGAGGAAAAAAAGGCTTAGAGACCTTCTTGCTCTCTAGAACTTCCTGAAATGGGGTTTTAGCCAGGTGGGGGTCAGGCTCTTCTCAAAGGTAACAAGTGACATTATGAGAGAAAATGGCCTCAAGGTGTACCAGGGGAGATTTAGATTGGATATTAGGAAAAAGCTGTGCACTGAAAGAGTTGTCAGGCATTGGCAAAGGCTGCCCAGGAAAGCTGTGGAAACACCAGCCCTGGAGGTATTTAAAAGATGTGTAATATGGAACCTGGGGGTGTGGTTTAGTGGTGGACTTGGCAGTGCTGTGTTGATGGTTGGACTCAATGGTCTTGGAGGTTGTTTCCAACAGTAGTGATTCTGTGCTTCTATTCTATGATTCTGTGTGATTTAATATATTTTCCAAATATTTTCTTAATTTATTTTGGGAGAAATTGTTGACAGTCCATGCACACACCCACAAGTCTAACTCTTCCTGCATCAGGCTTGAACATCTCATGTCACGAGAGGAGAAATCTGTGTCTGAACTGTCTCTCTGCTGGCTCTTTGCCTTCTCACAAACCTCTCAGTCTCTTATTCATTATAGATCTCTGATGGAAAATAAAACCACATCACCTGGGACTCTGGACACAACCAAGCTTTGCAGTTCAAGCCTCTAAGTTACAGAATGTGCTGGATAGGTAATAGAATGGAAATGAAGTAATATTTCAATATTTTCATGCTGCCTGCATTACAATTATGATGTTAATTAATTATCTGCCTGGCAGTTAACACCATGCAGAGGCATGGTTTTGGTCGACTTCCTGCTGTTCTGCTAGCAATGAGTAATTAACCTCTCCTCTTCCCTGGGATTCTCTACAAGATGATCAGCGTGTTGATGATATAATTATTATTAATTCAGTTTCTGTGTTTCGTTGACATTGTTAATTACTTGTCGGTAATCAGCTAATGTTTAATCTTCCTTGCTGGATAGCTTCTTGAAAGGCTGCTTGAAGTGGTTCAGAGGGGCTTCCCAGCACATTCTCACTCCTCATTGCATCAAGTGTGGTCAGCCCACAATTCAGAGTAAATTATTATCTATAAACTACAAAGAGTCTACTGAAGCTAAGGAATTTAGAAATCAAATTAAATTGCTGGTTTCACTGTTATAAGAGAGGATATGTAAAGTGGTTGTCAATAAATCAGGGAAACAAGTGGCACCCTCTTGGTGCCAACCTTAAAAATTGATCTCACCCTACAGAATTATCAATATCATTTAAAAAGTAAAATTTAATTTAGTGCTGTTTTTTGTTTTTTGAGGATTAACTGCGAATAACTGTTCATGGTATTTTTATTTTCAGTAAAAGTGAGAAATCTCTTTCCTAGTATCTTCCCTAACTCTGGAAGCATATGGGTATTGCATGCTATGTAAAAATTCTCTAAGCAAAATAATTCTAGCACAGATTTTAAAGGTAGTGCCAAAAGCTGGGAATTAAATTTTTTTTTCTGAAAATGTTACTTAAATCCATATGTCTTTAAATCAGATTAGACTGGTCCTGTTTCTCCCTTTCATAAACAGAGTGAAAAGTTTGAAAAATATTTTCATAAAATAACAGAGTTAGTGTTATTATTTCCACATGGTATTATACCCACCAACATTACTAGTTAATTTTGCTTTAAATTCCTAAATGAACATTTATCAGACTATCAAAAAAACATCAGATTGTTGGGGTGGAACAGTAAACAATTGATTATATTCAGGGTGCTCTTATTTTGAGACTGGAACTACCATTGTGTTTTAAGGGAAAATGTATAGCTTACAATGACAATTACCTCAAGAGACCAGAAATTCTGATCTCACAACTGGGTTTAAAGTGATATAGGGGACAGAAAGACTTGGAGAAAAAACAGACAAAGAAAGATCTTCAATCAAAAGAAGAAGGTACTTGGTTAGAGAGAAATCATACATTTTTCTCTGTTTGGTATTGATAAAATCTCCGTGGTAGAACGTAATTCAGAGTACAGTATTTTATTTCAAGAGATGGACTGAAATTTCAGAGAACAAGAATGATGTGAGAATACATAGTCCATAAGGAAAGAATGATTTAATTAGGACTTTCTGCCTGAAGCAGAGAGGGCTGGAGTTCTGCTCACAGTAAGAGTCTTGTATTTGCTGGGCTTTTGCAAAGACAGAGCTCTTCCATAGCTGTGTCTGTGAAGGCTAAAATAAAAATCTGTAGCCAGACATTAGGACTGGATGTTAGGAAAGTTTCCCAGAGTAAAAACAGGCAGAGAAGCACAGTCAGGAGATGCCAGGAGGTAAACTGGTTCAAGGAAATGGAACCAGAGGAGCTAAGGAACAGGAATAAGGATAGATTAAAAAGATGAAGGAATAAACACCAAACTGGGCAGAATTACCACAAGTAAAGGGAAATGTGTCTGAGATGATGAGGGGATACTTAAGCAGAAGGGGTGGTGCAGTGAGGAGGAGTAGTAAAGAGAAACCTGTAAGAGCAGCAGGAGATGGGGAAAGCAATAGCACAGGAAAGCAGGTTGAGAATAAAAAGAAATTTGGGAAATGTTAAAGAAATAGGAGTTAGAGGAGAAGGACAACTGCAATACAGTAAAAGGAACTTGGTTGTATTTCAGCTGGAGTCTCACAGAAAATGCTGTAAGCGGTTCAATGGAGATCCTTCCAATACCATTTTAATTCTGAGTCTTAATTGCTTTGCTCTGCAAGACTTTAATGCCAAAAATTTGTTTTTGCCTGAGATTATGCTCGATTTTTGCTTTGAACTTTCAGTTTGGGAAAATTGGAGTAAAACTCAGTTGTTTCCCCTACTTTATACTTTACATTGAAGCCCTGCAAAACCCCTATACCTTATGCTGAAGGTTTATTTAGAACCACAGTCTCTCCTATGTGAACTAGAAAATTTTATATGTGTACCAATCCCAAACCAACTTAAACTCATATCAAGTCTGGGACCAAGAAGTGTCATAAATTTCAGAAAATGTAGTCACTTCTCTTACTGGAAGTTTCAGTTTCACTTTTAAACTCAAAGGGTAAATGTCCACTTTTCCTTTGCAAAGCTGATGTCAAAGCCTGGTCTCACCAAGATAACTTAGCTGCCTTGTGTGACACAGAGTGCTACTCTTGAAGGGGAAAGAGAACATTTTTTATTTCCTAAGTTTTGCATATAGGTAATATAAATGAGCATGCAGATTGTGGAATGGTTCATATTTTACGTGTTCAAGCTCTGGTAATAGGTGGGAACAATATGAATTGTGCTCATGTACTGAACGAAGCCTAGTTACAAAGCCTGTCTTTGATAACACTCCTCATTTTGCAAGCTGTATGACATGTCAATTTACTGGTTTTGTTTTGTAGACTGAGAATGTTGGATTGAAGCTTCAAGATCAAAAGAAAGGTTAAACCAGAAGAACTGTTGATTTCTTTCTTCCCCAGGTGTAAATATCCTCACATAGCAGAGGGTGACACCCTGTATTATCTGGAAATAGAGATTCCTCTTGTACATTGCTTTTACAGAGGATGGCTCGGCTGTTAGGGTATTTGTCTACAGTGTGGACAGCATGGCTTTAAACAGTGCTACACTGCTACAAACATTGTGGATGACCTTGGGAAAATTGCTCAGACCCAGATCCTCAACATTACTTTGATGCCTTGTGTTTGTGGGGCTGATGTGATCTGGCAAAGTCTGAATTTCAAATGTTTTCAGTTTAATGAACTGTTTGCAAACACCTTCATGCAGGCAAAGCACAAGCTATTAGGTCATCCACTATCTGGTTTTCAACTACATTTTGGATACTTATTTAGTGCTTGATATGGTTGGTGTGTAACAAGTCACTTCCACAATATGAAATAATCTGGGTAATATGGAAAATATTAAGGTTTGGCACTACATTTATACCTGTGTATTGAATTCAAGACCTGTATGAGCTATTGTCTGTTACTACCTGAGTATATTATTTAAATAATGGTATTCAAAGTCCAATAAAATAGATTTCCTACAAACAAACTCTGGAAATAATTTTGACAAAATTCAGCTCCTCCTAATCAAACCAAGAATTCTCCATGAATTAAAAACCATATTAACTCATTTATACAATACAATGGCAGATGGTAATAATAAATCCTGTCAATAAAATATCTATTGAATGTTCAGCTGAGAAGACTTCGGGAATTTTTTTAAATCTAGTTGTGATATAATCTTTGTTTTGGTTGCAGAAGAAGAATCTCCTACCAGTAGGAACTGGCAGTTTCCAAAGGTTTTAAAAACGTCTCCTTTTCTAAGTTATAACCTTAGGAATGAGACTAAGCCAGAGCCATATCACCCAGTTTTTCTCAGACAGGGTCTCTGTCACTCTGTTGTCTGCAGAACCTACACTACAAGAAGCTTTCTGTTCTATTTATGTGGCTTTTAGGAGCATAGCTCATGGTGCACCCCAGGGGATGTATAGGACTTTATAAGAGTAAGTGCATCTACACTGGGGCTTTGGGTACAGAAGAAGGGACTTCCTTCAGATCCTCAGAGGAATTATTTCACATAATTTCATTATTTCATATTTTCTGTTACCAACTCCCCTAATAATACACACCTACCAGAGGAGTATTCCTAAACTTCATCATTTCACTAATTAGAAACCTTCTTATAATTTATAGATAAAAATTATGATTGATCATCTTATATCCATATATTCTGAGCCAGGGTAGTTTCTGAGCCCAAGTTGTTCTCTTTGCTTTGTGATGTGACCCTAATGAAATTTGCACTTTTCTGTTCTTATAGGATTGGTCATTTCTTTTTTCATAGCTATAAAAATTAGAGGGTTCGGTTTTTAATTTGTGGGATTTTTTGGATGGTAAGTATTCTGACTGTGATGGCTTTTAGAGTAATAAATGTTATGTGAGTATTGCAAATACAAAAAAGGAGACCAAGGTTAAAAGTTACAAACAAAATGAAGTGCTTGAAGAGAAAATCTAGCTCACCATTGCTAGTTCTGGATACAAAATGTGGAAAAGCAAAAAACCCAGAAAATTTCAGCTGACATGGGAATAGTTCACACTTGCTTCCTATTTCTGCAGTGGTCTGGTTTAAAGGTGTGACAGCAGAATTCCTTTTGAATCAAGATTTGATGGAAAATCTTAATCTTTTTCCTTCAGCCTCTCACCTTCACAATATCAAGAGTGAAGGAAAAGGAAAAGGGTGATGTTTTTGGAGGAGAAGTTGATAATGGCTTAGAATGCCTGCTGAGAAAAACCAAAGGATTTTATTGCAGTAGGGCACTGGACATGCTTGACAGAGATGCACCAGTCCCTTCATCATCTTTGTCACCCTCTGCTGAACTCACTCCAGGAGCTCTGTATCTCTTCTGTCCTGAGGAACCCAAAATTGGTCCCAACATTCCAGATACGTCCTCACCAGGGCTGTAATTGCTCCTCCTGACAATTTAAATTCAACATGTAGAAATCAGCCTTGAAATGTCCAGGTAGAAAACTCACATCTGTATGCTCAGATGTATGCTCAGGCCATTTCTGTCTGGTGAAACCATTCAATTTACACAATTCACATTATCCCACTGAGCTGAAGACAAAATGGAGTGAAGAACAGCTTATTCAATAAATGCTGTTCTTGATAATGATTTTAAAAACATAAAATCACATACACGCCTAGTATTATCTGCAGTAGTAAACACTAATTAAACAATAAAGTCATTAGGAATAAATTAATTTTGTTCATGCATCACATCTTCCTAATGAATGGTGGCCAAGATGAAGGGGAAAAGAACATGGAATAGTCCAGGGGAGAGACAATAATGTTTGCACAAGAGTTTTAGCTGGATGGAAAGTCTGAAATATTTTGTTATGTACATGGGGAAAAGAGCAAATGTTCAGATGCTGCCTGAGCACCTGTCTGCAGGCACATGGGCTGAATCTATGGCCTGACCTTTCTTGAAAGGGTGACTGAATTGGGTCCACTTCTGCTCTCCCCTCTACAGGTGCAATGGGCTGAGTGTAGGTTTCGGTCAGGGCAGGGAAACATTTTTTTTTAAGTTTAAAGCTTATTTAGTTCCCATGACAAAATAAGAGAAACAATGAAGTGTAAGGTGCATTAATTATTGGCTGCAGGCATCTAAAGAGAGCACTCAGAGATTTCATCTGATCAGCTGCAAAATAGGTTAGGGTTATTAACCCCATCTCACAAGTGGGGTCTGAACCTCAAGGTCACACAGCATGTCAGTAACAGAGTCAAATAAAAAACATCCAGCAAGTTCTTGCTCTGACCACAGGCCAGTACTGCCACACTCATTACAGTACACAGATACCATACTGTAAATTCCTGTGAAAACAAACTGTGGCTTTATTGCTTCAATAATATCAAAATCTAATACTGATTTTGCTGGTATGGTGTCAGTGCTATGAATCTATCTCATCCAAGTTGGTTTCTCTTCAATTTTTCAATCTGGCTTGTCTAGGGAGACAGGGTGACATTTCTCCTTGTTTTCCTTATTTTTTTGTTAAATTTCTTTTTCCTCTGTCACAACCCTCTAAAACAATACTTTAGAAAATGACAGAGAAGCAACGTTTGTAAAATGTCATGATCACAAACAATCAGAGTGATTGCATGCTACACTTACTGTACATCAATGTCCCCTGCCATCAGCTGCCTCTTGAAACTACACAAGTCCTTGAAGTAAAGCAGGACTTGCTCTTAAAGTCAGTTTTCTTAACAACTTTTTTGCAGTAGAGCTAGAGCTAATTATTTAAATCCTGCATTAGGAACTCTCACCTTTTTTTTTCAGTGAGTTGTTTGCAGCTGTTTGCAATTATTTGCCAAGCATTTTTGTCCGGTCTTAATCCCTTCTTTGGCAATTCATTACTGAGGTTGACTGAGCCCTGTGATGTGATTTTCTTTCTGCTTCTAGACTGGATATACTGGCTTTTTTAAAAAGGGAAGAATAATGAATTGCCAAATTTGAAGCCAAAATATCAGCTAACTTGCTATTAGTTTCACAAATTAGCTGTGTCAGTCAGAATCTGTGGCTATAACAAGCAACAAATCTCCCAAATCAAAGTAAATCACACTGCTTGCTTTCACAAAAATACAAACAAATCCATCAGAAATGCCATCTGTTCAAGCATTTTAGCATAGCTGATGTCTGTGATCCATGACTTTTTTTTACATTATCTAAAACACTCATGAGTCAGAACAGACATAAGTCTTTCTTAAGATTTCCAGTGCATTTTCATGGCAAAGAATCAAGGAATAAAGAAATTGGCATCTTAAATTCATGGTGATGCTTCTTCTTGTGACATCTTGAAGACGTGGTGCTGCTCCTTGTGGCACCTTGAACACGCAGTAATACTTCTCCTTGTGGCATCATTTACTTTATATTGCCCCCTAGGCACATGGGTTTCAGAAGAAAATGAGAAGGATGGTTGGGATCCAGACAGCTCACAGCAATTTTAGCTCTCTTGGAGGTGAGTTCCATCCCTTGTGGGCTCAGCACCCCAGAGCAATGGGGTGATAGAATTCTGATAGAATTCTTGACCTGATCTTTGGCATCTGAAAATTTCCAGTGATGGTTTCTTCTTGTAGTAATGCCCTTCTGCTTCTGGAAGGATCCATCCAGGAAAAGGGAAATTTTTACACAAAAATCCAGAATTGTGTCTCACACTTGTATTACAAAAATCCCAGTATCTGCATTTCTATAATTATTTTCCAGAAAAGACTAGCATGGTAATGACTTCAACTTGAAATTTGCATCTGTCCTGTGATAAATACCTTGAGAAAAGCCTTATCTTTTTATTCATATTTGTGCCCTTAATTGCAATCAATATGGTGTGAAACAATTTGATTCCTGCATATACTGCATTATCTACTGTAAGAATAAACTACAGTGCAGATTATGCAAATGCTGTTATATAAGGCCAGCAGTTACTGCAGTATCTTCCTTGGTATATATCAGTGTACTGTAGCAATTAAACAGTATAGTGAAGCCATAGCAATTACCATGCTAAATTATAATAAGCAATTCAATATACACTATAGGATAAATCATTTCCTTATAGCAACCACTGTATATGTGCTTCAGTTTTTATTCTAAAGCCCTTATTACTTGTCATCTGAACACTGTGCCACATGATTTATACTGCATGCTTGTACTTTCAATGCATATTTATTATATGACTTCTGCAAAAAAATGCCTATAATGATTGTAACTGTGTAAACTTATTATCAGTTTGCAGTGATTTGCTAAAAAAGAAATCCATGGTGTAGTGGGAAGGAGAGGTACCCTGTGAATGATTTTTTGTATTTAAACCCACCTAGAACTAGACATAACCTTCATATAATCTGAAGTTTAATAAAGCTAGCTCCCCATAATTTTAGGGGATTTAATTCAGAATCAAACACATGAACTACTAAGCTAAATTCTATTCCATTTTAGAATCAGCTTTCTTTCTAGCTAGTAAACAGATTCCCACTAAAACTTGTGCATGATTTTAATTACAGATAAGTTTCTCTTTAAAGGCCACAGCATTCATGCTCAGGTTGCTAAGCTGAATTCAATACATCTATATGTTAAAGGTAGCAAGCTAATGTGTAAACAGGGAAAATATTGGAACCAATTGCTGTTAATTTGGTTTTGATCAATTCACATTGACTGCACTTTAGATGCAAATGAGGAGTGTGTTGGATTATTCCATCTGAAAATAGCTGAGATAATGAACTCTTTCTAAAAATAAAAAAAAAAACAGAAAAAAAACTGCAGAAAGAGAAGGTGAAAAGGCCCATGTTCAAAGAGAAGCAAAGAATTACTGAACAATTACAACTTAGTACAGCTTAGTGTAGTACAGATCTATGGAGCTGTTGTGTAGGGGCTCAAGATGGCAAATTCTAGATCTTATTAGAGTATCACAATTTCTGATGTGTTAGGACTACTGAAAATTGATTGTCAAATTTAAAATAAGTTTGTAAACTTTGTGTAAACCATGTAAATGTGGAAAAGCAAGTATAAAGCACATATAATGCAAAAAAAGACAAAAAGAAAAAAGAATAAATGTGAAAGCTGCCATTTGGTAACATCAAATCTACACAAAAAATTGTTTTATGGCTGGATATCAGGCCAAAAGTATGTATTCTTCTTTTACTTTGCATGTCTGTAGTCCCACCAAAGTAGGTAAAATGTTTTGCATTCAAGACAGTTGAGCTTTTAGGACAACAAGGGAGCCTTTAACATCCTAATGACTTGAACAGCACTGCAAAACATGTGAAGACATTTTTTTGAACATTAATTATTTCCTCAGTACAAATATTACCTTAAATGGCCCAGAAAGGGTAGTAACCAAAATTGTGAGGAGTTGTGAGAACAAGAAGGACATAGGTATACTCACCTGGCAAATAAATGAAATCTTGAAAATGAAGAATGGAACACTAATCCAGAAGGAAAATATCCAAATCAGATCTCGTATCAGGAGAAAAGAAGCTGGAAAGCAATAATTACCCTGAAGTATATTACACATGAAATAATGTTCTTAGAAGTACATGGGTCTCAGCATGGTATTTCAGCTCATGGTGAAATGGGGGAGTTCCACTTAAAAACCTGTAAAAAGGAAACAGCCACTAGGGGTATGAGAAAGTTGGCAGGTTGTATGGCTCAGTCTGCAGCTTCAGCATCATCTCATTTTGGAGCAGGGACTTTGCTTGGAACAGGACTGATATAGCAGTAGTAATCAACAAACAGTAGATTCAGCTGGTTTGTGTGCCAAATTAATATATTCACTGTGTTTCAGTTATTATTGCTAACATCCAAAATGCCAACCACCTCCTCAAAGGATCAGAGATGTATAAAAATGATGTGGCCTCATATATATATATATATATATATATATATATATATATATATATATACCCTTCTCTTCAACACCTTGGGAGGGAAGGTTCAGTTATGAGCACAGTACTGGATTGTTTTGTCAAAAATGTCCAAATCAGTTCAAATATTCTTGAAACACTTGGTTTAAAAAGTTTAGAGAACTGACCTTTTAAGTTTGGTTTTGGTCTGCCCTGTATTTTTTACTTGAAAGTCCTATTGGATTTTTGCTTTCTTCATGCTGACAGTCTGCAGGCTCATAAGCTTTTTGCTGATTTCTCTGGGTGTGGATTCAAGTGGCATACAGCAGTGAAAATTGTGTGGCTAGCTCTGAGCACTAAATTCCATTTGGCTAGAAAATAGGCATAGTTTAAATGAAACAAACTGAAAGATTGGATCATGCCTGTGCGTGTCAACTCTGATATACAGTTTCTATCTCTTTGCATGAGAGGAAGAATTCATCTCTGTCATCTTGAGCTCTCTGCTAAGGCTGCTGGCAAGGCATCTGTGGAGTTTGTGTTATGATGCAGGTTTTTGTCTGCTGACCTAGACCATAACCCTCAAAATTCACAGGCAGGTCTATTAAGGCTTCTCCTGGGATATGTGTGGCAGAGCAGTAACTGTTTTATGGAACTAACACTGAATGTTTTCAGAATGGCTTTCAAGTCTGAGGCAAAATCACCAGTATCTAGGACATAGGAAAGTTTGCATAATTTCTAAAGAATATTTCCATGAAACACCTACTTGGTGGGTCTGTGTGGTGTTGCATGAGGCTCTGGAGACTTCCTTGACTCCTTTTCAAATGCCTCACGTTTACATTGAATTTCTTGGGTGTAAATGCTCTCTCCTGAGCTTTTGTAGGTTTCCATAAGGTCACAAAGTAGAGGATAAGAAGAGAAGCAACAGGCCAGTCTGGTTGGATGCCTATTTATTCCATTGCTTCAGAGGAAGGGTGCTTGTGGTGGCTGTCCATGAATGTTCTGAGGAGTTATTATTGTGGTCATGCTACCAGGGAAGGATCTGTTTCTGTAGTGTTATTCCTAACTAAATGATGTTGTGTAATATTATGAACCTCCTTACAACATAAAAAAAAGATGTCCTGGTCATTCTGGAACTTTCTTAAGATATAAGTCATAATATCTTCTTCTACAAGAAAGATATTATGGTAATAACACTGAAAAATCATTGCTGATACATCCCAGAATTTACGATCTTTATAAAGGATTTCTCTGGAATATCCTGCAGTGGACCTCCAAGCTCCTTTGGCAGCGTGTCCTGTTTGTGACATTTGTACCATGTCATAGATACCAGTTCTCCAAGCTTGTTTTGGACAACCTCTTTGGTCCAGTTGCTGTCTGACCTGCTGAGTGAGTTCTGGGGAAGCTCTTAGCTAATCCATCCTCAGCTGGATTTGACTGGAATGATAATTTGTGGGCTATCCTATAAACCCCCCTCTGTCTCTTTGGATGGCATTTCTTTCCATCGAAGGTGATCTCAATTGCTCATTTTCTGGGACAATGACTTCTGAAACTTCAAATCATAATGTGGCCTTTTCCCTGCCATATTTTTTTATTTTCCATCCATAAGTTCTTAGCCTCAATGGCAGACCAACCAACAGTCTTGTTTCCTTTTTACTTTTTTCTAAGTGTCAATGGCTTTTCTTTCTCTGCTTATGTCATCAGTTCTTATCACATGGCTCTTGGAGTTGCACCTGGATCAAAAATAACAAAAAGTTCCTGTTGTTTTTGAGGTGATAGCCTGCTTCATCTGCTGCTGCAACAGTGATTAATTGATCTGAGCTACTGGTCAGTCACCCCTTATGCTGTGTTCACACCACTGGTGTAAATGTATGCACGGTGGTAAATATATGCAATGCATGTGCATGGGGTTTGCCATGGGGTGTCACATTCCAGATTCTGCTTTGTTTTGTGGATTTTGTTTCCACTGGCTGAGGTCCCTTGATCTTTTGGATTCCTTGTCTGTATGCTTGGTCCCAAAACACTTCTGGTCTAGGTGATATCCTTAGGTGGAAAAATTCTAATTTCTTTTGTCTAAGAGTAATTTTAGTTTTATGCTATAATTGGTTGTAGTGTCTTGTGTCCTTTTGCCATGGAGCCACATCCCACCTTGATTTTCTTGTCTGGGACTGGCCTTGCATGATTTACTTTTTTGCCTTAAATCAATTAGATATGTTTCTCTTTCCTGTTTTTACTTTTTTTTTCCCCTCCTTTTTTTTAGATTCTCTTACAAAGATTCCATTTTCATCCACTGCACAACAAATAAAAATAGAGCCAGGAGCTGAATCAGCAATTGACAACTCCCTCTCTTTTCCTAGTCCGTTCTGCTTACAGATGGTCAGCTAGCCTACACCTTTTTCCTATGAAAGGCTCATCTTTAACTTGTGTCAGTGCCCCAGTATTACTACTTGGTTTGGTTTTTTTGGGTTTTTTTTGTTTTTTTGTTTTAGTTGACTATGCTATTTTTGGGCGCAGTTTTCCTTCACATAAAGACCTTCTTCCAATGGCTGCAGTTTATATGGGGATTTATTTATAATTATTTTATTTCTAGGTGGACTGGGGGAGTAGATTGTCTTATATTGCCAGTGTCATTTAAAATAGCAATAGTATAAAGCAAAATAAGGTCTTCTAATTTTTAGTGACATTTATTGTATTTTTGAATGCATGATACCTTTGGTGAAACTCTTGTTCCATTAATAGAATGTTTTCTTATTTCTCCCCCCTCCCATAAAAGTTTACTTATAATAATTTTGTAAACCCAGCAGCAAAACACAGGTGCCAGGCCTTGAAAGTCTTTTACAGTGTTTTTTTAACAATGTACATATTGTAGGTATATGATTTTTCACTGGTAAATGAAAATGCCAGGAACTTACTATAGGTTACTACAACTTTGCCTGTAATAACTTTAAATCCCATTATGATAATCTCATTTTACAGCATGCTTTGTTTCTAATAGCAGTATATCAAGGGAATAGCATGCCAGTTACTACCCTTGAGAGTAAAGCTTTCAGAGCAAATACAGGAGTTTTACACAGAAGGGAAAAAGCAGCAGAGGATGATTGTTTAAGCCCTGGGTCATCTACTGGGAGTCCATGGCTTTCCCTGTATTGAGCAATATATAATTTAAATTTATTTACACTGAATCCTTTTGTAATGCTTTACCTGTGGTTGTAGCAGGGGGGAAGAAGAAGAAGAAGAAGAAGAAGAAGACGAAGAAGAAGACGAAGAAGAAGACGAAGAAGAAGACGAAGACGAAGACGAAGACGAAGACGAAGAAGAAGAAGAAGAAGAAGAAGAAGAAGAAGAAGAAGAAGAAGAAGAAGAAGAAGAAGAAGAAGAAGAAGAAGAAGAAGAAGAAGAAGAAGAAGAAGAAGAAGAAGAAGAAGAAGAAGAAGAAGAAGAAGAAGAAGAAGAAGAAGAAGAAGAAGAAGAAGAAGAAGAGGAGGAGGAGGAGGAGGAGGAGGAGGAGGAGGAGGAGCCACATGAGGCTTCTCCAGGGATAGATGTGTTATCCAGGGCCTGGATAGGGTTCAGCACGTTCTATATTTTATACAAAATAATAGCCCCTCCATGGGAATTCAGAGTAGTGCATGGGATTCTCTCCAGCACTAAAGGTGGTGTAAAATGCAATTAAAGAGAACAACAAGCAATACAGGTATGGAATGTCAATTATCATACTTATTCTCCACAAGCATAATTTTTACATGTCATATGGCCTTGACTCTCTCTCCATCTTTTATGTTTTTGTGCTGATAAAGGAGTGAATTCCGGAACCATGCAAAATCCTGCTTGAATTTCAGACTTTCTGACATGCAAACCCCTAGATACCTATCTGCTGTTGTTCCAAAATGAAATACATTCCAACCACTCTGGGCTCTTCAATACATAAGGATTTATCTGCGTTGGGAACTGACTGTGATTTACTTTCCTTATGCTGAAAATGTTGCAGAGCAGGATATTTTGGTCACTTTAATGGACAGAATCAGCATAACATCATGAAGAGCTGCTCTGAAGCACCAGGAGAGTTTTCAATGCATAAAATTAACATTGCCAAAAATAGGAAAAAATAATAACTAGAATGAACTAGAAGCTGTAGTGCCTTCTTGAGGGTTATCAGTGTGGTAGGTTTCTTTGCTTGTGTTTCAATGCTGGTTCTAAACCTTGTGTTGGTTCAAGAGATTGAGGTGAATAAATTATTCATAAGGTTTTCTTAATTTAACTTTTTGATTCCATCCCAATAGGGCATAACTGTGCAGCTGGTGAAAATATATCTGCATTAAAAATTTGGAACATTATAAAAAGAAAAGAGAATACAGTGTTTAAGATATATCCAGACAAAGAAGCTTCATTCCCTGAACTTCAAACTGTTGTCTTTCAGTTTTGATGAGAAATCAAGGTTTTATCTGGATTTCCAAGTTCAGAATTTTTTAAAATAAGCACTTTAGTCCTTGAAGCATATCAAAATGTTTTGGGGTTTAGAAGCTTTTTCCTGCTCATTTTACAATGGCAGCAGATATTTTTACATTTTAAAACCTCTCTTGTAGTATCAGCAACTCAACATTCCAGCACTGTGTGTTTGAAAGTGAAATGATCAGCAAAACTAAAGCTGACATTGTGGATATCTTTTCTTTGCCAAAATGGAGGGACTTACATGAAGTGATAAGGAGATTTGAAAGAGTGAAATGCTACATACAGGCTTTTCATAATTTAGAATAAATTAGTCAAATAAATTTTCTTATATCTCTTTAAATAAAAATAAGGGCATAGAGCATCTTTGAGAGTTTATCCCCAATTATGGGGAATAGCTTAAGGGCTGTGTTTGAGAATAAAGGAATCCAGCTCCCCTTTCTTAGGTGGTCGGCAGACCACCTGCTGCTGGAAGCTTGTGACCAACTTTATTTCTGGCTTCTGAGGTGAATTATTCCTTCCACACTGCAGGCAAGCTTCTGCTACAAGGCTGCTATTTCCTCAAAGACTGGCTCAAAGTTTACAACTTTTTGGATTTGCTTTGTTACCTCATCACAGATTTATTAATATTAAAATCACAAATAAGTAATATAGGGAGTATTGCTCTGAAAGCAGTATGAAATATTCAAAGTTAAAAGCAAATTCAACACCTTGCTGAGACTTCTCAGGTAAGACCTTTGATTGCAAATTGCTGTTGATGGAAAACAGCCACTGCAAAAAGCCAGATCTGTTTTCTTGTCTCTGTGACTCCCAGAGTTTCATCTTTGAAGCTGATACTTCAGCCCACAGTCCCTGGGGATGATGCCCACAAAATGGTCCCAACCTCACCCATCTGTCCCATCCCCTTGCTTATCTGCTGGGCGACATGAGCTGAATCAGGACAGCAAAATGACCCACAGTTTATACCCTGTTTCTTTTGGCTTTCCAGAGGAACTAGCTAGCTAACAACAAAATCAGTGTAGCAGCTTTTTGTATGAAGCAGAAACACCAAGATCAATTTTAGACTATAATGATGAGGTTTAAATGTCCTCAAAATACCATTAAATGTATATTTTTTCCTAATATACTATAAAAAATATAGAGTTGAACATTGTTGTTAGTTCATATAGTGAAACTGATAACAATAATCCATTGAAGGATGTGTCCATGCTAAATCCTTTTGTAGAGAATTTTCCCTTTTTTTTTTTTTTTCCAATTACACATTTTCATTCTTCTAATATATTAAGAAAAGCTTGGAGTCCTTAATAGGTGTCTGCACAGCATGTGGTCTTGACAGGGCTAGGAACAACAACTGCTATGTTTTTAAAATGGAATGCTTTGTAAATTGTTAGATTAACCACCATTTTAATATAATTTTTTTTCCAAGTATTGGTTTGATACAATAACGTGTAAATGTTAAATTAAGCTAAGCTATTTGTTTTTGTCCTGGCACAATTTCACAAAATATAAAACCATTTTTATAACAGCATGGGGCTAATACACTGATTATCTTTCCATGTAGAGCCAGAAAAAAGGCAAATCGGGAAAGAAGTCTGTGAAGATTTTTGTAATGGAATAAGCTTAAAAGTAAAATTTCATGCTAAGCAATTTGCACTGTATTTTTCAGCCTCGTGCCATAGTTGCAAATGAAACTTATTTTCAAGTATTTTCATAGAATAATAGAACCACAGTACAGTTTGTGTGGAAAAGGACCTTTAGAATCATCTCCTTCCAACCTCCCTGCCCTGGGCAGGAATCCCTTTCACTGGACCAGGTTGCTCAGAGCCCCATCCAGCCTGGCCCTGGATGCTTCCAGGGGAGGAAACAATCAACACACAGCTAGTCTGTCCCCACAGACGTAGATGGACATGGACCATTGTGTCACTTCATGTATATTTTATTTTCTGCATCAAGATGAAATTTTTAAAGAAAAATTTTATCCAGAAGAAATAGTGATGTGGAGGAACTTCAGGACTTCAGGAACTTCTAGTCTTCTTGCTCTGGGCAAATTTTGTAGGTTTTATCTTCATTTTAGAATTACTTCACTATGTTCACACAGGATTGAGTACCCTCTGGAAGCAACTTTGGCTGGGGGCATCCCTCTGGCTTCTTAAATATTAACACTCCCATTTCAGGCAAACCTTAAAGGTTCAAGTAATCCTCAAGTGCTGTTTTTATGTAATCAGGGCCAGACTGTATCCCATGAATGTGGCAGAATTGGTTTTTCAGCTGAGTAGTGCATCAGTGAATCTCACCTTCATCTACCTTCATCTTCAGATAGATTCAGTCATAGACCTGTAGCTAGCCATGGTACTGTTCAGCTTCAGAAAATACTTTATTTTTATTGTCACTGCACAGCTGCAGGCTCAGTTCAAGTCAGCTGTAGGTGAAACAGTAATAGAAGGATACAATAGGGGAGAGTGCCTGAGGGCACAGACTCTTTGATTTTGCCAGAGGTGGCTTAGGAAGATCTGATGTTGTCTCAAACATCACAGGCAGGTTTCTTTACAGGTTTCAGTGGGTTCTTCCCATAAGAGAGAAGTGCACAGGCAGACAGTGACGACTATTCTGTTTGTAACTGATCTCTTCTTTAAGCATTTTAGACTTTGTGTTTCTCCTTCCCAAAAGAGCACTGCTGATATCAGGGACTCAACCTTGCTGGCCAGGGCTTGGTGAAGTCCAGGCACCGGGAGTTGAGGTTAGAGAAGTTTGGTATGCAATGCCCAAGATGTGAAAGCACAAATGCAGGGAAAACCAGTATGGCATCAGCATAGCTGCTGCACCTTTAGGTTAAACAGCTGCTCACACCTGGATTTTTAATTCTTTGTCCTGTGGGCATACAGAAGCAGCAAGTCAGGCCATGCAGTGCCAGTTTTCCCTTCTGGTCCTTGTCCTGAGGGACTCTGGTCTCAATCATAACTCTTGCAATCCTCCACAGAGATCTTGCCAGTTGACCTTCACACTGTGGCCTCACTGATGAATTTACTCAATGCACAACTAAACCTTTGTGCTGGTACTGTTGTGTTGTTTCTCTATCACCCAAAGCACCAGTGACTGGTTCTTAGGGAGTCATGACACCAAGCAGGTGGACCCATACTCAGGTGGCACAGATGATTCTGTCAAGTGTTTAGCTGAAGTCATTTTGGCTGAACAATTTCCTTGCAATTGGAAAGGATGCCCGAAGATCTGTGGTGTTTCTTTGCAGCATGGAGAATGGTTTGGTTGCTAGACACATCAAATAACTCCTGCATCATTTTGGACTTTTGACTGGGCTCCTGCTTGTTGAATGCATTTCTGTTTCGGAGTAATAGAGACAAAAGAATCTAATGTTGCTCTGGACTAGTAACAGGATGTCTGAATGACATTTATTTGCCAGAAAGATACTGGGCAGATTAGAAGAACTAGAATCACTTCCCTCCCAAACTTCTGTGAAGCTCATTAGAAAAGTTGCTTATGTTCCACAGTTAATGAAGGACAGAGTAGTGTGCTCTGCATTTTGACTAGTACTCATTGTTTTATTAAAACAGTAATGAATTTTACATCAGCATTTCTTAGTAGTAGTGGCAGATCATGAAACACTGTATTTCCCTCATGTTCATGGAACGGTTTTGGATTACTTAGCTTCAGGAAGCATGGTGGAAGCTGTTGCACTAAATGCTAGAGGAAACTTTGATCCATCAGACACTATGATGTAGTTTGTTCTGAAAGGTCTGTGCGCTGTT
Organism: Taeniopygia guttata; assembly: GCF_048771995.1. NCBI lineage: Eukaryota > Metazoa > Chordata > Aves > Passeriformes > Estrildidae > Taeniopygia > Taeniopygia guttata. The sequence continues at coordinate 7,170,299 of NC_133028.1, forward strand.
ATCATGAAGAGCCCAATCCAGTGCCAGTTACAGAAAATAAGATGGTTTTGATTCATCATAGGAAGCCAGGAGCTGAAAGCACTGGATACTTTCTTGGACTTGGTGCTTTTCTGGTCTTCTGTTTCTCTTTACATGGGCAGTAGCTGAGGACAGATTGATGAGGAAACCACATTAATTGTATCATTTGCAAATTTTACTGCCAGCAGCAAATTCTGGGGCATACTGTGTGCAAAGAATGAGGTTAGAAAATGATTTGGGGTGGTTTACAGGGAACATAATAATATTTTTCTTTTCCATGCTACAGCTCACGGGTTTGCTCATCAGTAAATTGATTAATTGGACATATTTGAGTGTGTTTTCACAAAAATGTTTGAGCTATATGATGCCCCCTCCACACTTTTTTTTCCCCTGCAAGCTGCCATCATCAGTGATTTGGGAGTGTAGAAAATAGTATTATAAGGGAACAGATGCGAACAAAAGGGGTGAAATTGAATGTATTAGTATTCAGCAGTCTGCTTTTGATTACCTCTGACTGGAAAATATTTGGGAGCCACCAGGGTCCCCTCAAGTGTTATGATTTCGTAAATTCAACCCTCGTGTGTTGGGATTCAGGCTCCCTTATTGAAATTGAATTGATATTTTGTAAACTTCATTTGTGAATAATGTGATCTGACAGGGACAAATGTGAGAGAGAATTGTTTTCAAACCTTCTCCAAATGAAACTTATTATTGGGTAAATACGGATTTCTTTGTCTCTTTTCCTCTCTTTCTATCCTGAGCGTCTTCATGGCCTGAATATGTATCAACTTTTCCAAGGTAATTGAATTGATTCAGTCATGTGTGGGCAACAGAAATGGGCAATAGAATATATTCCTGATGGGGAAAAATTGAAAAGTAGAAGGATTTCTACTCAGGTGCAGGACTGGGAGGGTCACAGTGCTATCAGAGAAGAGAGACACGCAGGAGCTTCTTTCTGATTATCTCAGCTTTGGCCATTCTCTCCCTCAATAATCGCCCTCTGATGTAACGCCAGCTTTCCAATTTTGCTGGCCAGCACCATGCCTCAGATGTGTTACATATTAATTTCCCTTTGCAGAAAATTTGCCAAGCTTTAGCTCAAATTCAGTTAGTCGGATTGATGAAAGTGGCAAAAGGATACGACATTTACTGATTCTCCCTTTTCACCTTTGATTAACTCAACCTGTGAATTATTCTTGCCCTGTCAGTGTGCCATTAAACGAGCTGGGGCCAAGGTTGCAAGTTCATACTTTCTGATGTAACTGAGAGAAAATGCGTTGAGCCATGATTTGTCTGACAGAGACCTAGGATCATTTCAGTGCTGTGTTGCCATTATTTTAACAGGTCAACCCTTGGTGAAAGAAAGAAACAAAAATAAACGCTGCATCTTCCTCTCCATAATCTTAATTTCTAGCTCATATCTCTGGCACCTGCTGGTTCCCAGTGGTTCTCTTGTGGAAGAAGTCATTGTCCTTGTTCCAGATGGACTGGAAAAGTACATCTCTCCGTGTATTGCTTGATATTTTTGAATTAAATCTTGCTAGTGTTTGTATCTCATAGGGATTGTTGCCACAGGCTGGAATCTATGTACTTAACTCCCCCCCACCCCCGACTTTTTGTTTCCACCACATTTCAGGTTTGATCTCTTCTGGAAACACCAATCCCTGGTGCTTCATAGTGCTATAGCATTTTACTCTATCAATGAAATCAAAGGGAAAGAACTTCCTTTCCATGCCTTTCTCTGTTACTGCACTGCTTTGACAAATCATGTCCAGGTTCTGGCTGGTTTTTTCACTTGATGAAAGTCTTAATTTGTTTCTTGTAAAGTTTAGGGGTTTTTAGATGGTTCAATGGAAACTTTAATGTTGCCATTACAGCTTATTTATTGGGAAGATTGTCAGTTTTGATTGTCAAGTTAGGCAACGTGTTTAAAAGATATTTTTCATAATGATGTTGGGCATGTATAGAGACTTTTCAAGATTCCAGTTGTGTTTCAATCTGTGCAGCATTGGTGACTGTGGCCCTGAGCAAAGGGGAAAGATTTGGGTTTAAGTGGCAGGAGGCAATGAATTGATAACTTTTGCCCTGTGTTTTCCTCTGAAAAGTGTGCCATTAATAATTTGCCCTCTGGACCTTGGAGTAAGGATACATGGCTGGCAAACCCACACAGATTTGTCTATGTCACAGTGTCTTCATGCTGTCAGGAGCTCATGGAAAACACCTCCATCCAGTTCTCATGGTTTTTGAGTGGTCTCAGGATCTGAAATAGTGAAATACAGTGAGAGTGTTTGCTGTCATTAGCTGACCTTTCCATGCTACTTCTGGTAAATTATTACCAAACACAGGAGAGATCTGGATTTGGTTCCTTCTGTGCATGACTCAATAGAACTTTTACCAGAAATGCTGAGAGATTTATCACAAAAATATTCCTGTTTCCTTTTTTTTTCCCTCTCATAAACTACATTTCTGGTTATACCCAGAGGCACAATTTGGAGCATGTCTAAGGAGAATTCTCCTATCCTTTCTTAGGTGCATATCTGCCATTTGCAAATTATGCACTTCAAGACATCCATAGTAGTCCTGAAATGTCTCATTTTAAAGTATCTCTTTTCTAGGACAGCTGGAATTATGTTCAGAACTGCAGTCTTGTCTGCCTCAGTCTTTCCTGTATAATATATATATATATATATCAGCTTATAGCTGTTGAGCAGAAAGAATTGTTGAAAGTAGAAAGCAGTGAGGAGAGGAATTGGTGTGCTGAACTCTCTGGGAAGGGTTTCCAGCTGACATGCAGGAAATATTGCTCGTGGCTCTTCCATCACTCAGTGAACACAATTGGCTTTCTGTAATTTTCCACAACCCAACTGGGCTTCCCCAGGTCAATAGCCCGGATGTACAGAATCGTCAAGACAAAGCATAAAACGCCCTCGCAATAACCCGTGTGACTGAAAGTGTAATGTAGACATACTCCTAACAGCCATTCCTTGTAGAAAGTCACCTTTGGAAAGTACTAAAATCACTGACCATTAATAATGAGGCCTACATTGCAAATTAGGTTATTTTAAATACATCAAACAACTTTCTCAAATAGAAAAAAAAAATAAATTATGTATGTCATGGAAATGTTTTCTATCTTTATATAAGTTATTAATTTGTATACTTAAAAAAAAATTGAGTCTGTTCATAGGAACACTTTATATTCTCTCAGGCTTAAAAGAGCTCTAGCTATGGCCTGCTAACTCTTATGGCCATGAAGAATGCATGTCTTGGTTATAAATGGTATCCACTTTAGCTTCATAGCTTAGAGCTGAATAAACACAGGATCACTGAATTGTACTCAATGGCTCTGTTTATACTGTATTTTGTTAGCATCTGACATAAATCAAGTGTGATTTGATTGACTATACCCAAAGTAGAGCTGGACTAAAATAATGAGGGTGTTTGTTAGCAGAGCTGCCAGTCTTTAGTAGTAATGACATTTAATGTAATAGGTAGCTGGTAGGTTAAAATGTGCTTTTTATTTGTTGTACATACATTTTATAAAAGAAAGATGTAGTAAGGCCCAGGGTGTAATTTTTCACACCACCCCTCCAGATAGGAAGCTAATTAAAAACAAGGCAAAAAACTGATCATGAATGAATGCATTGGCCATTGTTTAGTGTTATACAGAACTGTACAAAAAAGATCATTAAATTCCATTCATCACTTTGCCTTTAAATTGATGCAAAAGACTTGTGCTTCTGTGCATAAGGTGGAGGCTAAGTAGGAAGGGTGTTAAATCAGTTTGAGAGTCTTGGGGAACAAAATATTTAGCAAGAGAAATAATAAAGGACAGAATATGATAATATTGCTGTAAGGAGTGTTAGCTCGTTTGTTTTGAATACAATTCTGAAAGGTCAAGATGGAGGTAATATAAATGTTAATACTAAAATCCAGAGAGTCTGAATTTTTCACTTCAGGTACTTGGTGTCATTACAATAGCCAAATAAATTTTTATTATCTTCAGGTTTAAAAATCTATTTTAAAAAGTCTATTGCTGTAAATTTTAGAATTAATGACTTAAGAAATTGTAAACTGTTTTCAAAGTGGAATTTAGACTAGAAGTTTACATTTTAGATTTTGGCTGGTTACTATTTTTTTTTTTTTTTAGTGTATTAAACCTCTTTTGCACGTTTCTCCAAGTATTGGCTGGAACAGCTGAACAGGCTGTGAGCAAGTGCACTTAGATGCTAATTAGCTGATTTGCGTAAAGCTATTTTCTACAGGCATTGAGAGCATACAATCATTATGGCCATAAAAATTGACTTCTGTTTGTTACACACACTTCTACTGGAGTCATAAAAATTATTCTTGGCTCTCATGTGTGCATGTAGCTACAAACTGCTATTAACGCCGCCGCTTGCACTTTGTCATAAAATACTAATTGCTTATTGACCAGGTCACAGAATTTGGGCAAAAAGTGTATCTAATAAAAATAATGAAGTCTGGAAACCATCCTGCCTCCTCTAACACTGCAGAGTGTGGTTCAAACCCCGAGAAGAGAACCTGTGACCTGGACACATATTCCACAAAAGGGGTTGGATCACAGAGAGGACTGTTCGCACAGTTTCATACATGAAGCTGCTTCTCTTTGCAGCATCAGGGCAGTCCTTGGGGAAACATGGTTTCCCCCAGCCTCAATGCAGCCCTATAGAAGAGAGAACTGACCTGGCAAGGTATTTGCATTCAAATAGCCAAGCAAGCTGGATATATGTTCCTCCTGCTGAACTTCATCCTGTGCTATTAAGTATTGCTTGTGTTCCTGACTAAGGCTTCAGTGCAAAGGTGCTGAAAACCACAGAAATTTCAAGGGCATGAGAAGGTATTAGGAGCTGGTCTGCCAGTGAATTAATGCACAGGAGTTCACTTCCTGCTGCATACTGATCCCACACAAAAATGTTTGGCCCCAAAAGAAGGGAGTTCTTCCCCAGCAATGTGAAAGGTGAAAGGCAAGATGATGAAGAGTAGGAAGGATAAGAGAAAGGAGAGTGAAACTTTCCAAACACCATCTTTTGCAATGAGTTTGTCTGTGCTGCCACGTACCCACATGTGCTTTGTTCCCTGCTCAGGTGGGTGGCACATGTGTGGTGACATGGGTGCAAGTGGGTCTGCTCAAGTCCCCATGCAGACAGGAGAGCTGGGGAGAAAGATGCAGCCAGAAATCCCTGCTCAAAGGATCAAAACCCACTCAAGGACAGTTTTGCTCATTTGAGAACTCTGGTGAATACTTAACTCTGTCCTGAAGTTGTTGTAAAGTCTTACACCCCTGTTGGTTCATATTGGAGATTTTCAATGTCAAAATGTCATTAGTTTGTCATGATAAGCACCAACCTCAGTACCGCATGCTGGGGTTATCAAATTGTCTCAGTATTTGGAGGGCAAAAAGCCAGAGTTCTGTTCCATCCCTGGTGCCCTTTGATTGGTGGTGTTGCAGGAGACATCCAACAGGAGACATCCAACACACAAGAGAGACGGTGACAGCCCTGCGGCTGTGGGCTGCAAAATGTTTTGATGAAAACACCAGCCACTTGGCACAACTTGGTCCATTTCAGTAAGTAAATAAGTGAGTTTTGAGGCAATTTAATGAGTCAGCTGAGGAAAACTTTTCCAATGTCCAAAGATGGATCTCAGAGGCAGAGATCTCCCCCAGCTTCAGGGCGGTGATGGAAAGAGAGGAGCTTTGGTCTCTTTCATTCTGTTGCTTCTAAAGCACTCCACATTTTGGACATCTCTTTACTATGGCTGGGGAGGAGGTGATGTTATTGCTGAATGTCTAACAAACAATTTCTGTCACATTCATCAATGGATTACGCAGCAGTACCTGACCACTGAAAACAAGGAAAAAACACTGTTGCTATGCTGTTCTTAACTCTGGTTATGAACAACTTCTCAAAACAATTTCAAAGACTTTGGCAGTAGAAATATCAAATGGAAAACAAACAGCTCTGGATTGAATCCCTTCATAAAGATGTTATTTATTCATGGTAACAATCTTGTTTCTCACACACAGGCACTGTAAGGGCTGCTTTATTGTCTCTAAGAGGTTAAAAATAAGAGTGATGCAAAAATACTCACTTGCTGTTAGAGATCAAGGCATCAAGTGACATATTTAGTGCTGGGTTTTTTGGTTTTGGGTAATAAGGTTATCAATTCCGATGTTTATAGCTTAAACTCATTCTTTAGTGTCTCCATTTAGCTGCTAGGTCAAGAGAATGTTTCAGATCTGTCTGTAGTCCAGACAGTGCCATCTCATCTGTACAATGGTCCTAAAAGTCCATGATTTCAAAAATGTATTCTAAAGATAATATCTATTTCAAGCCATGATTGACATAAGCTGACTTCTATGGGCTGAACATCCTCCCTTTTTTCCCTGAAGTTAACAGAGTTGCATTAGGATCTGATGAGCACCAGGAAAATCTGATCACTGAAAACAATGGAAGAGACCATGAAGCACAACTTGGTGGTGTAAATCCAGATATGTGACCATTTGTCGTAGTGATTATGGTGAAGCAGTGAAAATTAATGCCTCTCACACTTCCTGTTTTGAAAGATGAGCTAAATGGTTTGTACTGCACATCTTGCAATACTATCCAAGGTACAGGAGGTGGAAGTTGCAATTCCAGGTCACTCTTCATAGAGTCACAGATAGTAACACACAGGAGCAGATCTTTCCAAGATATCTCATCATCAGAAATCTTAAGAAGTTGGTTTTGCTTCCAGAAAAAACAAAAACAAAAACCCAAAAACAACAACAAAAAAAAACCAAAACAAAAACAAACAAGAAAAGGAAATAAATAAACAGAAATAATTTCCTGCATTTGAATAGAAAGGGCTCATAACCCAGGGCCAATAACTCAGAGTTCAGGCAAGATCTTGGTCTCAGGAGGATTTGCTACATGGTTCTTACAATTTTATTGCTGTGTTTCACTGTCTTGTTTGTTTTCCTAAAGTCTAAGTTTTCAGATCAGAATTCCGATTTGAAGATGGTGTTCGCTTTTCTCCTGGCTGATTTTCTCCTGCATTTAGAAGGCCAGTTTTTTCAGGTCACTGTTCCATGAAAATCCATCCTCTATGAAGATATTTGTGTTTATTGAGACTTTTTTTAACTTAAGATGGGCACCTAAGGTGTATTTGAAATTCATTGCGCTATAGCTTGAGCATGACTATAATGATCTGGCAGCTGCTGGTCAAAAAAATTAATTCAATTTTATTTATGACAGAATTTTAAAAAACCTTGTAGAGTTATGTGTATTCAACACACACATATTTTATTGAAAACTGGGTTTTCTACTCTTAATTTTGTTTAGAATGATATATTTCCTTCAAGGAAATCTACCCACCACCCTTTTATGGGGAAAATGCTTTTTTCAGAGTTGTGTGGTAGAATTCATCATTGATATTATGTTCTACCCACCTGCATGCAAAGCAGAGTTCTTTTTCCTTGCCTAATTTTCCCTGTTCTCTATTTCTCTGTGCAGTGCATTTACCTCAGCCACTAATACTATGGTGCTCCAATCAATTGAATGTCCAGTGCCCTGTATAATATAGTCCTAATTTTTTTCACCCACAGGCTTTGATTTTGATGTGGACACTTCCACCATAAGCCTATGTCTAATAATTAAAATATTTGTGTATTTTTTGCACAAGTTCTCTATTTTCCTTTCTGAAGCATTCAGGCACTGTGAATTGTTCCCTGAAGCCAAATCTATACTTTTTATTGCTATGTGAATATTCTGCTCATACTAGATATTACACTTTTACTTCCTATTCAATAAATATCTATGACATTCAGCTCAGCAATGAGTATTAGTCTGTCAGAACACTAATTTATGGTGGGAATAATGTAATAGCAGAAGGTTTATGGATCAGAAATGTGTAAATATGAAGTTCAATCAGTGGCTCTTCCATGAATTAAATTCTAAACAAACATTCTATTCCAAAATTTGTTCATGCATTTTTTTGTCTGTTGTTTTGAAACTGATCTGAAATGTCAGGTGATTTATGAACTTAGGAGACTCATATTTGACATTTTTCCTTCTGCATTTTGTGACAATATATAAGCCATCAGGTTGTTGAGGATGAGGATACATTTCAGTTACTTCATTGGGATATAGCTCAATATTAACTTTCTGGTCTGCTGTCTTACTGAACAATGCCTGTTCCTCTGACAGTTCATTTAGATATTGTCATGGTGTTGGAAGCTTTAAAGGGGTTAATGAGGTATTTATTCCATTATTGTTATTGGAAATTACAGTGTCTAGAACACTTACACAAGAAGATTAAAGATAGATGCTTTAGACCACTTTCTATAGTCTGATAGGCCATTATTTTCTGGTTCATAACACAAAATAGTACTTTTCATCAAGGAGCTCATATTCTCTAGATGATTCAAAAATTCACAGACCAAAACCAATGTAAAATATTAAGTTCCCAATACTTTTTTAACCCCAAACAAGTTAGAATGCAAATGTTTTAATCAAACAAGGTGAAAGTGTCACACGCGTTTCTCTTTCGTGAAGACTAATGGTGGAAGGGATGCCTTGACACATTGGAGTAAACCTCCCCTAGCCTGGCAAACATGGAAAACTCTGCTGCTGCTGATGGTTTCAGTTGTTTTGCACAGGATTTAAAACTTTATGGTTTCTCTGATTTCCAACATTGAAGGAAAGACATTGAGTCAAGTTTTACCATTTTAAAGTGATTCATTGGGGTGATGAGCAGCAATTTCACTTTGGAAGGACAACACTCACAGTGTGAGTTGTACGGTGTGTTTGAGATATTTAGGATCCTGTCCCTGTGTGCCTTATTATTAGCATGAAAGTTCCTGCTGTACTTTTTCAATCAGGAGGGCTGGGAAACTATTTCATAGCTCTCCAATCTTGTGCAAGATGGTGATGAAGCTATCAGAGGTCTGTAGGGGTTTTCTTTGTGGTTTGGAATGAATAGAGCCAGTCTCTGCAATCTTTCATGCTCACACTATAGAAGAAATTATGCAACCAGTTGTTTTATTAGATGATAGATACCTCCTGGTAAGTAGATCTGGAACACATCTAACAGCAGATGGAGAGAGAGACAGCTGGGGAGAAACAGATCTCCATCCATTCATAAAATCAAAAGTCATATGGAATGGTCTTGGGAAAGTTTTTCTGGGTGATCCAGCTTGAACTGGTTACCTTTCTTCAGCTGCTTGGCCATGCTTGGACAGGGAAATTGGACAGGATCATCTCCAGAAGTCCCTTCCAAACTCAACCTGTAATTCTGGGAGGGCACTCTTAGAGGCTCCCTCGCCCCTTTGCACCCCTGGGTGCACAGGATGGGCAAGAGGCACAGCAGGATGTGCTCCAGGAATCTCTGCTTCTTACAGCTCCTTCCACAGGGCAGCACCTGTGTGTCTGCCCCTTCTTTTGACAGTAGGATTTATTTCCCACACTTATTTGTTGTGAAAGGGTAAGTGTGGTGCTGTTTAATTCCTTACTCTCTCTTTACCTGGATAGGTTTAAGGGCTGTACAGTCCATGGTGGGTGCCATCTGTACTGTCCTGCCCGAGGTGCAGCCCTTCAGTGTCACCTCAGATGTCTCTGGCAGGGTCCAGGACTCATCACACTTAGTTTGGTGTCTTCTCCTCTAAAGCATCCTTCCCACTTTGCTTCCTCATTTTCTTCCTCAACACTCACCTACATTGTCCTATAGTCAATTACAAGAATCAACCTGTTAGAAAGAAACTTTGGTTCATCAGCATTTAGAAAATGGACTTTTTTCTAGAGGAGGGATTTAGTATTTAGTTGAAGTGCCAAGCCTTACAATAATCCTTGAGAAAGGCAACAAGATAACAGGCTGCAAAACAATATAGTCTAGAGCCAAGATGTACTGGGAGATATTCATGTAGCAGAAAACAACTTCATTGTAACAGAAATGAGTTTTATTTTCACACAGCAATGCAATTCATAATCTGATACATTCTCACAAATATCTTTATTATCCTGGATATTATTTTGGAAAAAAAGGTAAACATGTGAGCATCAACTGAGAAAGTTTCTGCTAATAAACAGAAAAACCCCAAACCATTTCTGAATTTGAGTATTGGTTGTTTTTGGGGTTTTTTTTTTTGTGTTTTGGGGTTTTTTGTTGTTTTGTTGTTTTTTTTTTTTTTTCCATTTATGAAGTGGAGATCAGTTATAAAGCACAAAAAAAAAAAAAAAAAAAAAAAAAGTATTTGTAGATGATACACAGCTAGCAATGCCCATTTCTACTGTCCAGTATGCCCACGTCACTTTTTCATCTTCCATGGTAACTTAAGCACAAGAAAAAAGCCTTTACAGTTCAGGGCACTGCTGCCTGGCCAGAGGTTTGTAATAATTCATAGACCTTTCACTGTCATTTTTCTAGAGCTGAGGAATTACATTCTGCTATTAAAATGGCTTTGTGAGTTGTCTGGTAGAGTATATATATTCTCTCTGCTCAAAGAGATAAATAGAGCATCACGAGGAGCAGGGACTTCTTAATTGCAGGTGCTCTAAAGAATCCATATGTGTTGAAAGAGAATACCATTGTGCTTCCCTTCACTCATCAGCTGTTTTTTACATAGGATCCTCTAAAAGATGTGGCCTAGCAAGAGCTGTTTATCCTCTTTGGGCAGCAGCCACGTGTGCTTGTCCTTTTGTGCAAATTAAGGGCAAGGAAACCTTGTGAGTGTGTGGTTGTAAGGTGGGTTAAAGTTTGGGGTACTAGCTGCCAGATCTGTGTGTGAAAGGCTTGAGGAGGTCCCAGGAAACAGTGAGTGGGAAGCTCAGATGAGGCTGGGATCTACTCAGTCATTCACTGGGGTTGGTTTTAACAGGTCACAGTGGCAATATCTGAAGTACAACCCTGATGCGGAGACCTGGGTAGAGCTTGTGGGATTTTATATTGCTCCTTCCTTTCCAGAGTCAGAACCCTACCTAGTGTTTTTCTTTTTTATTTTCAGGGTTTATTGATTTCCCTGCTTGACTGAAAAAGGCCTGGAGGAGAAAATGAGAGTTTCTGCTGGGAATTTCTTTCTCAATGGTAGACAATGCTTGTCTAAGTCTTCCAGCTATAATAGAAAATGCTTCCATTAAAGCTAGCTGGGAGAGCTCAGTCTGGGGAGGTTCCTGGGAGGAGGCAATGTGTGTCTATTGGATTCCCTGCAATAGATGAGCTTTGAACGATTTGCATGTATTTGATTGCAGCTAATTGTAGATTAGACCCAACTCATGGGTCTCAAAAGGAAAGGGAATGTTGTAGACTCAACAACCAGTAATAGTCAGGATCAGATCATGACAAAATTTAGCTTTTTGATTGAATTTCCAGGCTGCTTCCAAAAAATGTCATGGCTCCCATTCCCCAGTTTAAACTGCAGTTCTCAAGGTAAAAGAAAAAGCCAAAGGTAGTAGCATATCTCTAAGCTGTTTTATTCCTCAGGTGAGACATGGGACCAGGTGAAAAAAGATATCAAAAATAATTTCCTTGATCTTTGTGTCTTCAGACTCCAGTTTCCCCATCAGTGAGCACAGCCTTATATTCTCTGTGCTTCATAGGGGGTTATATTACGTTGACTTGAACTTTCATACAAATCACAACAGCAAAGCTTTTTGCAGAATGGGGACTGTAATTCACCAGTGCCCACAGCATAAGCTGAGATTTGTGCATGCCAATAGCCATGTGTGTTCCCAATAACAGTGTCATGCTCTTCTTGGCATCCTTATAAACCTTCAGACAAGTCTGCAAAAATATCTTTTCATTCAGTATTCTACTTTTCTCTGTTCCTTTTTTTTTTTTTTAAATAAGCCTTAAATCTTGCCCTTGCATTTTACAAATTGATAAGTGTCCTGACATTGCAGAACCTGGGGTAGATTGTATCAGCCTTCATTCCTTCCCTTGCAGGTGTAGCCTTGCCAAATGTGACATGCCATTCATAACACAAACAGGATTTTACAATACAGAATACCAGGGTTTTGTTACTGGGTAGAAAAGGAAGCTCAATTTTTTTTAAGTGATTTTGGGAGTGGGAGGAAAGAGAAGAAGTGGGTATTTATTAATTTTTGCTCTTAGTAAAAAACCTTTAGTTTCAAATTCATAGAAGGGCCTATCTTTGGCATTTGGGCTCAGTGTCTGTCTCAAGGCAGTGGAGCTGCACTGGTTCCTGCAAGCAATGCCTCAGCCCTCCAAGTGACTGTAATTATAAATTCTTGCTAAAAGAATATAAAGTAAATATTGCTCTGTAGGTAAGCAGCTTATGTATAATGCCTGTTTCTCTGTTCGTGTTATCTCATGTCCATAAGAAACAACTCTGATGAAGTCAACATAGTTAGACCAAGTTAAAAGTATTTTGAAAGGGAGTCTTGGATTGATTCTGATGTATTAAATTTGTGCAGATGAAATTATCCCACCCTGTGTCTTTGCAGTTGTTATAGCGTGTATAGACACCACTAGTATTTTAACAAATACTCTAATGTTGATTAATAAATATTAGATATTTGATCACCACAAATCAAGAGTTACACCATTGAAATCAATGGTGCCAAAGAAGTCTCAGGATGCAGTAAATAAAGGAAGGCCCATCAGCAGTTCATCTTAACAGAAAAATAAATGGTGTTGGTTCCAAAGTTATTTCAATAACATTTGGGTTTGCCATTATCTATGTGGTATGTAGGAGAGGTCTCCAGTTAGACTGCACTGCTCTAGTTTTTCTGGTGTTCCTGGGGGAAGGACAAGTTCTAAAATTTGTCTATATTTTTGGTTTTCTGACTGCATACATATGATTTTAAGTCAACCTTATCTCTGTATTATCTACTGATTTTTGCATGTTTAGCCACTTTGCATATGTAACTGCTGCGTTTGCAGCTGCTGATCAAACTTTGCCAATTAGGATTACTGGAGGAAATCCTCTTGGCTGAAGTAGTTCTGCATCCAAAGATGTGATGGAATGGTCAATGCTGAAATCCTGTGACTGGGAATGCTACAGTCTGGGAGAGCTGGAAAATAGTTTTATTTTCATAACATGCAGAAAAATACACCACAAAAATATTAATCATTAATAAAATAATTTAAGCAATGGTTTTGCTGGGATGTAGTGCTACAAAAAGAATGTAGTGGTGTAGAAAAAAATCAGCCCCTGATTTTTTCTTGTAGATTAAATAGTAATGTTTCTATATTGACCTGTATTTTTCAGACAATACAAGATCTAAATTATTTTTAATTTATTTTTACTTTTCAGATATTTGGATATGGAACCTTGTGTAATAGAGCTCTATACTTGAAACAGTTGCATTTTACCAGTGATTGCTTTTAATTACTTTGCTCCCTTTTTTTGGGGCATTTTTATTGACTAATAAATATCTGAAAAGGAAAAGGAAGTCTCTGCAGAAGCTGTGTGCAGGAAAGAATTCTTCAAGGCAAGAGTGGGATCAAGCTGAATTTTGTGGTCCCTGTGAAACTATTTGCAGTTTTTTACAAAACCTTCACAATTTACACTTGAAGGCATTGTAACTATTGTGAGTGATGGGTTATGGCCAGTTTTCCATGGCTGGCAAGTCAGGTGTTTCAAGAATTCAGTATTGAGCATTTTGCTTTGAAAGGATCAGCTTAAGAGCAGCCAAGGGTGGTTACTGCTCTGCTCACTCTGCCTGTCATGGTCATTTGATTGTGAATCTGGAAAGAAATTTACTCATTTCAATACAATTCCCCATTCTGTTGTTTACATCACATATTTCACCCCAAACAACCCCTGTGACTTTCACAGAAGAAACAAAACTCTGAAATACTCTGTCATTTCCTTAGACTCGAGGCCATGGCTGAAGCATGAGAGTGTGATGATGGGAATTTCATGACTGATAACTGTATCATTAAAAGCTCAAAATTAATCACTAGGTATCACTATACTTGAAGTAGTCTTGCTTGTTTAAAAAATTGATTAAACCCATCTTTAGGCAGAATATCTATTGCAAAGGAAAAATGTGAAAGAAAATTGATTTTGATTCCTTGTAACATAAAAAAGTGATGATCATTTCTTTCCCTCCTACCAGTATATAATCAAATATGAGCTATAAGATCAGTAACAAAATTATTCTGCTTTGAGCTGCTAACATTCTTCACTCAAACCAGAGCTGGTAAGGCCAGCACTCAGCACTCTTGACCTGTTTTCTGTGGTTTGCTAGGTTTTCAAGAAAGAAAGACGAGTTGGAGTGGCTGCACCAAAAAGCCCATGGAAAGCAATAAGTGATCTCGATCTGCTCTGTGCAGCAGAGTCAGCTGTGAACAACTTCAAGGCACCCTTGACTCCAAGCTATGCATGATTTATGGGGGTATCTAACCCTAAGAGCAATGTGGGCAGACCACTGCAGTGATTAAATCCTATTTGAATGTTTTGTTAGGATAGTTCCTGACAGGACAAAGGGCTCCTTATTCCCTTGTGACAGCATCTCACGCTCAGCCTTCCTCCCTTGGATTTCTCTGTACTAATCACCCCTAAAAACTAAATAACAGGTTTCTGAAAGAGCCTGAAGGAGGAGTCCTAAGGCAAATGGTTAATGCCTGATCTCCCAGACACGGGGCTAATTAACTGAATCTTTGAAACATCATGATGGGGATTTTCTGCATGCAGGTATTATCAATTACCCCAGGAATTC
>NC_133028.1:7190000-7232500 GCF_048771995.1 Taeniopygia guttata
CATGGCCATGTCTGGGATGGAAAAAGAATAAGGCAGAATCCAGCTCAGGAGTAAAACCAGGGAGGCTTCCACTGAGGTGTAATTTTTCTCTGAAATAAAAAAACCCCAAAAAATCTCTGTGAGGTCTATTTCTACTTAAGAAGTAAGAGCACTCAAGGACATGGTTTCTTAAAATTTAACAGCAGGGGTGATGTAGGCAGTGGTCTGATCAGGAAAAAATTGTGTTGCACTTGGAGCTGAAACTCCCTGGAATTGAGGATAAAACTCCAGTGTCTGTGAGCTGAGCCAGAAATTTTGCCCTGAATTAGGATTTCTTGTTGCCTCATCTTCTTGTATCAAATGTTTTCAGGTAGTGTGTTTTTTTTCTGTTCCAGTGCACAGCCCTAATTTTACTTTGCAGCATTTCAGGACTCTAACATTGTAAAATGTGGGTTCAAACACGATCTTTTTCCATAGGAATGTGTTAAACAGGCCATGAAAAGCCAGCATGATCAAAAGATGTTCTACAAACTATTGGTATTTCACTGCTTCTTACCTTGAGCTTCTCCAGTAATTCACCATATCAGAAATACAATATTTGTAAGTTCTTTTTCATAAAGGTCTTTATGGGTTTGGAAATTTAAACACCGCGAAGCTGAAGTTGAATTGGAAACCAAAAGTCTCTAAGCTTGTACATCTTAGGAAAAAAAATTCAATTAAGTGGGATTTTAGCCGTTTCAATAAAATTGGACTCTCCCTTTTCAAGATAAGGGTCCTATAGAGCTGCAGCAACCTTTATGTGGCAGGAATATCCACTTCTACTAAATGTATAATCCTAGCTCAGGATACAATACACACAACAGGAAATCAATGTATAGTAGAATCAATTTGAAAATATAAAATAAACTAATATATGAGTGGAAAATTGACTTCCTATGGATTAAAAGCTGCACAAATGGTAGAAAAATCTGGCTTTTTAACAGGAGGAGGTGGGTGGTAATAATAATGCAACTGATTAACCAGCTGGACTCAAGCTGCTGTGTGTGCGCATAGATTTTTTTTTTCCTTTAGTAAAAGGAATTCAAAGAGGAAATAATTTATTGCTGCACTTTGCTCAATGTTTGTCATTGAAAGGATGCCAAGTGTGTACAGCACTATGAGAAAAGGGGAAAAGTAAAAGATACAGAATGCATTATTTAAAATATCAGCACCATAAACAGTGTAGGGTTACTGCAGGAATCCCATTATAGCTGTAGCGACACAGAAATGTTTCCATTACAATTAT
Source organism: Taeniopygia guttata (assembly GCF_048771995.1). NCBI lineage: Eukaryota > Metazoa > Chordata > Aves > Passeriformes > Estrildidae > Taeniopygia > Taeniopygia guttata. Next base: position 7,191,265 of record NC_133028.1, read on the forward strand.
CACGGAGGAGTTTAGAACTCAGACACTGAGATTTTTTATTTTTTTTAAGGGAATTTAATGTTTGCATAATGTGCTGTACTGACAGTCTGGAAACTGGGTGTCTCTTATTTGCTGTCAGAACAGATACAAGCAGACATATAGGGGAATCTGCCCCCAGAACACCCAGTGCTGTCCTCAGTACTGCCACCAGCAGGTCCTTCAATATCTGGTTCTTCAGGTCATTTTCAGTCATTGATACCTCCCCGGTGATTGCTCTCAGGGAGAAAAAAGTAGGGACAAAATAGATTGAGAGTAAAATTATTTTTGAAAAATGTCTCATCTCTCAAAAAGGATTTTGAGAAACATAAAGCAGAGGTGGAAGAAGGAGGGAAACAGATTATTAGCACTGGACCAAGCCATTGGGATATAATTTCATGAGTTAAACTTCAATAATGTATGCACTAATTTCAGGATCTGAACTCAGTCAAAGAGTGTGTTTGTGCAGAGCAAGTCACAGACCCAGCAGACTACTGATCCCTTGTGGGCTGAATGCAGTTGTGATGTGAGTAGATTTTTTCTTTAATCTTTGTGTGTGGAAAATCTGCTGTGCTTAGAGTGGAGGGGTGTTGTTTTTAGATTAATATCTGATATAATTTAGCTAGAATTCATTCCTCTCCAGAGTTTGTCACTTTTGACCTAAATTCAGTGTGCTGAGATCCATAGAAAATGATAGAGAGTGCATGAGTCTTGCCATCCAGAAGGGGTGTTATTGGGTGAGAGCACTTTAAGATGTTAGACTGCTTATTCTTTAGTGCTAGATTTATTCTGTTCCCTACACCTCATGTGACAAACAGCTCCTCTTTTAAATGGGTCTTGGCAATAAAGAAAAAAGTAGTCCAGATTTTTTTTTTGTTTGTAGGACTGTAACATAAACATCTGCAGTTGTCAATGATCAGGGAAGTGCCTGGCAATCTGTATTTGCTGCAACTGGCACATCATTCTGTACTCAGTAATTCCCCTGCACTTTTCACTTTGCTTTATAAGGGTGGAGGAATCTCCAAAAAAAATGCATACCTACAGAATATATATGTTTTTACCAAAACCTAAATCTGCTAAACCTTCCAATTGAGAAGTGATGAAAACCCAGCTTGGTATCTTAAACAAGTCAGATAACCAAAAAAAACTGTAGGGACTTTTAACACCTTATTAGCTGCATTAAGAATTGTTACTGCAATTGATGTTACCAGGATCTGTGATGTATTCATGTAATGAACTGCTTTTCAGCCATCCTGAGATGTCTCATATGTCAGTCTGGAGGCTGCGATCCTCCAAACAGATAGGAGTAATGAAGGTGTGTCTAGCACTAACTGAGCATGGAGTGCATTTAAAAAATGAAAACAATAATCATGCTAAATAGGACTGTTGCTGGAAGCCATTAGTATCTATCAGATGAGCTGTGGAGGCATTGACAGAAATAGTTTAATATATTGTCAGGGGTGGTTTTTAAAGTCTTTCAACCCTATGGTGTCTGAGACGCTTCAGGAAGCTGGCTCAGCATTTTATCATTCTCAGGGGGTCCACTCCTTTCTCAGGGACAGCAAAGTTTAGGATATGGAAATGCCACCCAATTAACTCTGAATGGGCTGAGGACTTTGTTGTTCCAGCTCTCGGGAGCTGAACAGATCTTGCCCATCCTCTGTGCACACCTGCACTGTTCCTGCTGTCCTGTGCCAGCTGCAGCCTGCATGCATGGGGTGACAGCTCTGCTTGAGTGCCTCAGATAAAGGAGAGAAGAGCAGGGAAAACATGGAAATAACATCTCAGGGAAAACTGGGAGATATTCTTCAGTACTGAGGACAGTTCCAGCAGCACCAACACCTTCCTGCTCCCTTCAGAACAGCGACAATTTATGCCTAGGTTCTCCCTGGTTTTCGTAAGAGATGGCTAATTAAATTTATTATCAACAACAAGCTGTGTTAAAGAACATTCGCTTCATTGTTGCAAGGAAGGTTTGTGGTGGGGATTTATTTTATAGGCACACTGCTAAAATTCACTATTTCAAGTGTTGATACTGAGCTGGAATGAATGTTTTGAAGAGGCACATACATCCAAGGAAGCCTTCCAACCACGAATATTAATAAAGTCTGAGTGGGATCCTGTCTGACAGATGACCAGCTCCATGCCATCCATTGCACTGCAACATGTTCTTGAGCCTCAATTTGTCAGCAATAAAAGTCAGCTTGCCTAAACCTTCTGTTAGGATAAGTTTCAGCATTGTATGCATGAGGCATATGATAGTGCAGCCCCTGAAGATCACAGAGCTACACTGTGGATGAGTTTTGGTGTGTGGCTCCCCAGCTGCTTCCCACTCATCAAATGACTCTCCAAAAGCAGCTGGTGCAGTGTGTATGGACCCTGCCCTGTGTTAGATGGTAAAAATGTTATTTCAGGCCATGCTGCTTCTGCCTGAAAGGAGGCTGTAACGAGGGGGAGGTTGGTCTCTTCTCCCAGGTAACCAGGGATAGAACAAAAGGAAACGGCCTTAAGTTGCACCTTATTGATCAGGAAAATCTTCTTCATGGAAAGGGCATTCCAGCAGTGAAACTGGGGAAGTGGTGGAATTGCTGTCCCTGGAAGAGTTCAAAAAACATGTAAATGTGGCACCTGGGAACATGGTTCAGTTCTGAGCCTGGCAGTGCTGGGTTAACTGTTGGACTAAATGATTGTAGAGGTTTTTTCCAACCTAAATAATTCCCTGATTCCTGTATTCCAGACATTGTGATGGTGGTAGTGGCAAGATTTTGGCAAGGAGATGGATATTTGACAGTAGAATGTCCTTCAGTGTTTAATCATCACAGCCCAAGTGGTGCAGTAACTGCTTTAAAGGCAAATAGCTCGACAACTTTCTGGCCTTAAATATGGCAGGGGGATGTTCCCTGGTCACTGGTGTGGATGCCATCTCTGGGGTCCTGTCTGGAGGAATGGGCACAATTCCCATTGAGGAGAGCTTGGATCAACAGCTTCCAATGAAAGATTACTGAGGCATTTTTTGAGGAAGGATAGCTAGAATAAAAAGCCATCACATACATTTTAAGTGTTAGCCCATTACACCTCCATTATATTTATATGGTTAAATACACAGGCTGTTGTGCCAGGAAATGAAATAATAATGTAAATAAAATCTTGTTTGGCTCATAGCAGTCTCTGAACAATCTGTAGGGACCAGCTGATCACCTTAAAGGGCACTTTAAAACTCCGTCCAATCCAGAAGCTGGGTTAAATACATTGTGGAAGTGTTTCTGAAGGGAAAGCATTATGCAGATTGGCTCTCAAATGAGTGGGAACAGAAGAATGTTACTTCTATATTTATTCCCACCTTTATATGATTGTACACTAATGTATACACATTATTAGTATTTATTTGTATTGCAGTAGCCAATAGCTACTTCTGCACTACATTTCTATTTTGCCAGCCACTGTATAAACCTATAATTAAAAAAAAATCCTGCTTTATAGAGTTTATATGGTCTCAGCAGATGATTTGTAAATATATTGTTGCTATCAGTTTTTTCTAGCTCTGCAGTATGGCTATAGGCTCTTATGGAAATGCCTGTGAAGTAAAGAAATAAGTCTTAGTACAAGTTGGCATTCATCCATGAAGATTTAGATACCTAATTTATAAACATTTAGTAAATATGAATTAATCTTGACATGCTGGATTTTGTGCTGAATTAAATAATCATACTTACAGTCTATAATGCACTTGGACAATAGGTAAATTAGTCCTTCATTAAAAAATCATGAAGGAAAATGCATAATCTGCAGCAATACCCAGAGGAAAAATTACAGTTATTTGAAATAAAAACACTATTGTTAGCAAATTTGTGGAGGCTGATTTTTAGTTTGGCTTCTGGGTTTTTGTATTTGTTGGTTTTTTTAAATGGTGTTATAGATCTTCCTGTGTATTGCCTCTATCATGAGACTTCTAGTTGAGAGTATTAACTAAATACCCAAGATTTAATTGGAAATCTGAGGTAGAAAAACTGTAAATCTCCTTTCAGTCATTTGTTTCTGCACTGCCTGCTTCTCAGCGGCAGACAAAACAGTGTGTGCTTTTACATCTGATTAATGCAAACGAAAGCTGTGATTAAAACATCCTTGAATTCTTCTGTCATACAGCACAATTTAAAATTGTGAATTATCCTTCAAAACAGCACAAGTGGTGCAATTGCGCATTAGCATAACAGCAAACTTTATTTACACAAGCACAAATGTTGTGTAAATTGGCCTTTAAGTGGGTTTTAAATGGCAATCACTTGGTAGGTGTTTTCAGAACTGCTAAATAAAAAAAAATAGCTATAGTGCAATATTTTACAAATGAATACTTTTAATGGGCCTATTTTCAATTGAATTGACTATGAGAACAATGAAGGCAGAAAATGACAACAGTTATTTAATCTGGGATGCAATATAAATACTGGAACATTTTTAAATTGTTCAGCATCTTGTAGCAGAAAGTATTTGTGAAAGTCAAGTGGTTATTAAGCTTATGAACTCCCTGCTTTGCCTTTCTATCATGTGCAGCCATAAGCTTGGGGACACACACAGATAAGGGGCAAGAGAAATTCAGACCAAGAGTGTTTTTAGGATCTCACAAGGCACGGTCAGAACTGATTATTGCTCCTCATGGTGAGAAATTGCTCTCAATAGCTTCAGGGGGAAAGGGCTCCAAATCAGAAATAATCCCCATAATCCCAAGGGAAATGCTCAGCAACCAGGGCACAAATCTGTGGATGGGACCCACGCAAGGGTACGGAAGGAGCTGTGGAAGTGCTCACAGAGCCTCTCTCCATCATTGACCAGCAGTCTGGGCTCACAGAGGAGGTTCTGGGTGACTGGAGGTCAGGAAATGTGTCACTCATCTACCAGAAGGGCCAGAGGAAGGATCAGGGCAGTGATTGTCCCTCAGTACTCAGCACTGGTGAGGCCACACCTCAAAAGCCTCGTTCAGTGTTGGGTCCCTCACAAAAAGAAGGACGTTGAGGGGTTGGAGTGAGTCCAGAGAAGGTCACAGAGCTGGGGAAGGGTCTGGAGCACAAGAATGATGAGGAGCAGCTGAGGGGGGTGCTCAGTCTGGATAAAAGGAGGCTCAAGGGGGATCTTCTTGTTCTCTACAACCCCCTGAGAGGAGGAGACAAAGGCTGCTCTCTTCTTCCAAGCAGCAAGAGATAGGATAATGGGAGCATCCTCAAGTTGTTCCAGGGAAGGTTTAGATTGGATATTAGGAAACAATTCTTCACTGAAGAAATGTGAAGTGAAAAGCATTGGAGTCAACATTTCTGTAGGGACTTCAGAGACGTGCATACACTGCACTTGGTACGTGTGTGCCTCTTGGATGTGCCTCCTGGATGTTTCTCCTGAGTCAGAATGGGACCTAGCTGACTCAGAACTGAGATTTGGCTTTTTCCTCTGATTTTGAACTAAATTCTGTAAGTAACCAGTGATTAGCTATGTCATGTGTTGAAGTGTGCTCCTTCAAGGAGTCCACAAAAAAGAGCATGGGCAAACAGCTCAGGATGGAGAGCTCTGTGTGTGGGACAGGGGTCAGCACTGGATGCAGTCCTGTCACACCTGAAACAGAAAATTGAAATTAGATCTGTTTGAATTCAGCTGGTTAAGGAAGTCTTCCAAAGCTGCTGCCAAATACCTGGTATCAAATGCAAGGTATAAGCTGATGAAACAAGAACATTTTAACAGAAAAGGTGTAATTTGCTCTTTTTCAAACAGCAATTATTCTGCCTGTGTACTCTGGATCAGCTATTGGAATTACACAAGCCTAAAACTTGTGTGAAATCAGAAACACAATAGACTAAAGCTTTATTCTCTGCACCATATGAGCAGGCAGCTTTCAGTCAGCCCTGGTATATAAAGCCTGTTTACCAGAGTGATCTTTAGAGGTTTTATGCTGTTGTATTATAGCTGATATTTCAACTGATTTTAATCTTCTTGGATTCATATATCCCCAGTGTATTCTCACAGATGAAGGATTTCAATGAATTAGGCACTAAGCAGTCCCTGATAAGATTTGGTGATTTTTGTCCTATGTTTGGCATTATGCCTCGTTTTTTTGTAACATGTGCTTTTATACTCACTAGTCTCTATTTTTAATTTTTATTTACAGTTTTTGCTTTCTCTTCTGTTTCTTCATTAGTGACATCAAGACTTGCACTAATAATAATTTAGATTAATTTATTCCTGGGACATAGCTACACATTAATTTCTGATGCAGTGGTTTCAGACTTACTGTCCTTCAGATGATCAGTTCTCCCTCTGCTCCAAGAAGTTTTCACCTGGGATGCCAGTGCCCCTGCAGTATTTCAGTGTAATGTGAACCATCACAAACCACCTTTATTTTACATGTGTTCTTATGGCCATAATACTCATTTGCCCTCCCTAATGTGCTACTTGATGGTCATTTTTTGCCTAGGAAAGCAACTGGGACTCTGGGGAGTCACCTGGTTTGAATCCACAAAAAGAGAAATGAGGGCACAAAAGCACCAACACACATAATATAATATTACCCTAAACTACAAAGGAAATGCAGGAAAAAGGAAGAACCCAAAGTATTTTCTTGTACTACATGGAATTTTCTTTGGAAATATAAATCACTTGGGCTTTTAGTTGCCCTCCCTGACTTCCAGGCCAAACAGATCCCTTTGGCTTAGGGTTTTCAGTGCCTGCACAGACACATGGCAAACCCCACCCAGATGCCATGTGCGGCAAGCTTAGCCTCCAGGCAAGGAAAGGGGATCCTCTCTGAGGCGTATCGAAGTCAAGCAGATTCTATAGTCTTTATAACCTGTCATAAATTGCTGTGGATTATGAAATCCTTTAGATTCCTTTCTTTCACTTTTTCCATTTGGCGGCTTTTCCCAAATCTCAGAGCTCTGATGGCAAATTTCTTCTAAATTTCAGTCTAAATTTATAGCCCTTTTGAATTTTATCATTTGAATATTATTTATTCATGTGCATTTGCTGTTGTGCCGACTTCACCCTTTTGCCTAAATAGATTTTCTACCTGCTGGAGAAGATGTTCCTTTGATAAATTTATAGAGAGAACTATATCACATATCTGCCTTAATTTTGCTAGGCTAAGCAAAGCTCTCTTAAAAAGAAAGGGCTCCATTTTTCAAGACACCTTCATAACTTTTCTGTGCCACAGTTCAGTGTGAGCTTGTCTTTCCTGGATGAGATTTCAAGAATAATATTCCTTGCTTTAATGTTCAGTCTGGTGCTGGATTGATACATACAATATTTTCTTAGTTCAGTTTGAAAATATATTGTTGGATGCAGTCAAGTGCAGTGAAAAGACAGATTGCAGTGTTGGACATGGACACTTCAAGCTGACTTCTCAGTCTTGTATCATATCTTTTCCCGTCTTGAAAAGAATAAAAAAATGTGGTCCCAGAGCCAAAGCAAAAATTTTATGTCTCTCCATTTATCAAGAATGAACTTCAGTCTGATCTTCTGCTGCCCAAAACATCACCCAGAGACCTGCCAAGAATCCTCAGCACAGTACCAGCAAGCTGACCAAGCCCCACGGATTTTTAAAAGGAAGTTTAATACCATTGCTAATAACAATCATAATAATAACAGCAGCAATAGATCCTTGAAAGAAGAAATACAATCCAATTTGCTCCATTTTTTAATTGTCTCTCCATAGTGAAATCTTTTCCTCCAAGTTCACCCCAGTGGAAAGATCATGAGTTCAGTCTTCCAGCAAAGCAGCTCATCCACACTTAAGCTCACGTAGACAGCAATCCCACTTTGCAACTGAGGTTAATCGGTCATGGCTGATGAGCTTTGTTTAATGAAAGACCATTTATATAGTGCCCTTTGGATGAAGGCTCTACATTTTAGCATTCAAGTGAAGGTAAATGGAGGAAATAAAGAGACATGAGAGGGGTTAATACCAAGGGGTTTATTTTTCTGCTGCTCCTTTCCCAAATAAATATTGTAAAATAAAGATTTGCTTCTGGAGGATTTATTATTACTATCTTTCCTTCATGTGTTTACTTCCTCAGACCCCAAGTGTGAAAAGGGACTTCCATGCACTGCCCAGAAACTTGCAGCCGTCTGCATTTAATCTGAGCAGCAGCGGCTGCTTGAGATGAACTTATTAAAAATTAACTGTCTGGATTGTACATCTTCCATCTGAGCCTATCTCTAAAATTTCCAGTGTTGTTCCACTGTTTTATCCCCTGAAATAATGTAAGGTCAGAGTGTTAATCACTCATTTTTACCATGTTGCTAATGCAGCTTTTAAATTTCAGCCCTGTTTGGTTTTTTTTTCCTGTTATGCTGAAAGCAATATAAAAATAATTAAAAAGAAACTTTGCTTCCACTGTTCTGCACTGGTACCCAGCGCTACCTGGCAGACCTTTGAAGTGTCGATTCTGCATGACTAATTGATTGCTTCATCTGGGGTTAATTAATTAATTAGTAGCAGAGCTGCATTAAAGATTGGAGGCATTCAGAACTCCCATAATGGACGGGAGCTTTATTAGTACATAAAATGAGTGTTTAAAATCCACACAGCAACTAATATGCTCTTGAGGCTTTCATTAAACAAACCTATAAAATTACTTGCTTCATTATGTATTTTAGTTACTTTCTTCACATTGTACGGTATCTCTTCACCTTTTTCTTTTGCCAGCCAGTTTTAAGTGCCTATTTGAAATCAATTTCTCTAATAATGGGCTTAATGAGCTCATCAATTAAGGCTGCCATAATGGAATGTAACTGTGTGGTTTCAGTTATCAGTTAAACTCTGGAACTAATTTCCATGCTTCATCTATCAAAAATGATTGGCTAATATTGTTTAGCTTCTGCTTTAGGATGATAGGGAGACCTCGGGCCCTTCTTCACTAATGTCCGAAGGGCTGAATTTCTTCTTGGAGAAGCCGAAAGGGAGGGAGGTGAGGAGGGATGGAAAGAACAATGAATGGAGAGATTTGGGCCTCTATCTGGATCTGGAGTAAGTGTGATCCTGTATTTCAATGCCAGCATGGTAATTAGTAGTAATGGATTACATTTTCAGACGTATTAGATAAAATGATCGTTCCACATGAAAAATCCCATTATGAGTTTCTTACCTCTCGTTCCCTCTGTCTCTCTCCTGCTTTTACTTGCTCTCTCCATTTTAATAAATGCTGCCCTTTTCTGTGACCCCTTTAAATAATGGCATAAACGGTCAATAGACCTAAACATATAAATATTTCCTTAAAACAATGCACTTACATTTATAGCAGCCAAACCTGAATGTTGGGAAGTGCTTTCTCTGTACAGGAAAGAATAAATACCTCACCAAACATGAACATCTATCAAGCCAAGAAATAGACTGTAAAAAAAATTTATTTTTAGGAAATATTGTTAAAAAGTAGAAAAAAAATGCAGAAAATCACAGTTTTTAAGTCCTGTCTATTTAATTTATTATTTAATACTAGGGATATTTGTTTGTTCTTGCTGTTAAGATTAGATGTGTCCAGGTAAGCAAGTTATATGGTTTCTAGCTGCAGGTGGGATTTTACTGATTTTCTTATATAATCAAAACTTTCCAGGTTAACAGTAACAAAATTTGGCTCACAACCCAAATGTTGACTGAAATCTTAAAAACTCCTTAGCTGTCAAAAAGGTTATGTGAACTCTGTTGTGGCTGTATTTACTTCTCTTACAACAGAGTCTGTGCTCTTCTTGGCATTTTCCATGTGTTTGTAAGGGATGAAGGAGGAAGATACTTTAGAAGGAGAATGGCAGGCTGGAGTTTGGCTGCAGGGGAATACTAGTGATTTTTTTAATATAGCCCTTTAGGTTCAATGTAATGGGCTACTTTTCAAGTAAGTGACTTGAATCCAATGGCACTGTGTGAGGGAGAAGATTGCATTTAGGTGTCAGAACCTGGCTGCTACTTTTATTTTTGAGGCATAAAAATTCTGTGTTAGTGGACTGCTACCCAGTAAAACTCAAAACTGGAAAAGTGCGAAAGTATCAAAAATGCCACCCCAGAAGCAGTCCAGCTGAGAATTATTCCTCAAGCTTTGTTTTAGAGAGCCCAGGAGGAGGGATGACTTTCAGCAGGTTATCAGCTGGAGTAAACCAAAGGAGGTCTGTGAAGGTACAGGAGGATTTTGTGAAGATTTCATTCTCCAAGAGAGTGATTAGTATCTGGCTGTTGCTCTGAGAGTCATTTTGTAATTGATTGTGCATTAATTTTCAGGCTCTGATCTTGCACCAGTGCTTACAGTTGACTTATGTGAACTGTGTTATTTTTATCAAGTAAACTTTCCTTGCATGAATAAAATTAATACTGCAAAGATTCTTCTTGTGGAGCAGCAGAAATTGCGGTAAAGCAAAAAAAAAAAAAAAAGTAGTTTTCAAACATCTTTATAATAATCATAATTTTAAATAATCAAGATCTACAGTATGAGTGAGCACTGTCATACAGGTAGGAAGCATTTTATTTTCAAATAAACAATATTACCAAATACTTTAAAGATAGTCTTTCGTACAAAAATTTCATATGCTTTCTACGTTTTTCTTCAAGTTAGATTTTATGTCCTTCCTGACAAAGGAAATTTCAAATAAAAAACTCCAAACAGGTCCTATAATTTTCTTGTGTATTGTTAACTATATTCATGATTCATAACTTTTCCAAGAAAAATGCAAAGAAGTATTAGTGAAGGTTGTACCTAACTGAAGATATAATGCCTCTTCAGTTTCAGTTTGAGATGATAAAACTTAGGAAGCCCAAAATGTCTCAAAATGCTTAAAAACTAAAGAAGGAATCCTTCAGTTACATGTTTTCTTTCACAGAGGAACTAAGAGTCTTAAGCTCTATTTTCTTTTCCAACTGAGATAATTTTAATGTCTCTGATGTAATGTAGCTCTAACACTTGTAAAGCCAATGCTATTCTAGTGCTGCAATTTATAAAATCAGAGACAAAGAGGAATGCCAGTGATAGACATAAGGTCCTACAGTTAAATCCCATGTTCTGAACTCTGATTCATCTCTCAATTCTTTTGCAGACTCCTCTGATCATTCAGTCTTTTAAAATCCCTCACTGCTTGACTAGTTAGTGGGGGTAAGGAGAGCCTGTGCCCCCACTTTGTCGGCCATTGATCTTTGATTCTGCTCTTGTAAGCATTTTTCTATCTCTTTGGTTTTACATTTACAAGCAGGCTGAAAACTCAGTTGCCCAAGGATTGCCTCCATCACAGCCTCTATCGTGTCCTTCCCTTCCCCACAACCACTGCAAGGAGCTTCTGGGGGCTGTGGTTTGCCCCTTTTCCCTCTTGCAGGACACACAGGTCATGAACAAGGTGGGAAGGATCTGACAGTGGGACCAGCCCTTTTTTGCATGTCAAGAACCATAGGCAGCAGCATATCGTCAAAAGCAGAGATCTTCTTTGGCAAGTCCTAGAGTAGGAGAGGACTTGGTGAACTCCAGCTTTTTACTGCTGATTTGTAACCTTAAGGACAGAAAAGCATCATTTCCACACCTTGTCTTAGGACTTGCATTGGCCTTCGTTCTGCTTTATCCATCCCATACTCCTCAGCTTTTATTATTTTAAAGACAAGGTGACTGGTAACCAATTCCAGAGAAGATAGCAGGTTTATTCTGAATCCTTGATGGCTTCTCCCCCCTATAGTCTTCCCTTTAAAATAATATTGCTATTATTAGAAGGCATTCAAAACAGGGAGGCAGTGTCACTGTCCACCAAGGTTTCATTCTCTGAGCTTAGATATGTGTTATACCTTTGTCAAAGGATAAGAGAAAAGAAACATGGCAGGCCTCAAAGCTGTGCATGAAAGAGCTCTAAATAATAGTAATAATGGGTATTTTTAAAAGTCTGTCTTTTAGGGTTGAGTGGGCTCTGTGTGCCCCATTTACGCCTTTTTAATTCTTGAACAATAGCTGTGGGGTTTCTTTCCCTGCAGCACAGGAGCGAGGTTAAACATTATTTCTGTAACAGCCTTTTGTTTCCAGCTCCCATGGAGAGAGGGGGGAAAAATTGAGATAAAGAAGTGTTATTAAAATTGTGACACACGGCTCTGGGAGTACGTTAAAGATAGAAGGAGCCAGGACGTCAGGAAAGAAATAATGAAATGCAAAAATCACCCAGACTGACAATTGGGAGCCTATGTAGCAGCTTAGCCTGTTGGTCCAAGGCTATTTGTCATAATCAGCAGCACTTTTCTCATTAGCAAAAAGCCATTACCAGTGGACTTTATCAGCAGCTGTGAGTTATCAAGGGGCACACAGCAATCCTAGCGTGTAGTCGTGGGGTTCAGCCGGGGTCCAGCTGCTTTAATAAGCCGCCAACTCTTTCCCCAAGTTCCCAGTCAGGTGTCACCATTCCTGGTGAGGCAGCCGAGTGCGGTCCATTAACCACCTCCCTCCAGCACCTTCCCACTGCCCAGCACAGGGGCAAAGCCTCTGCCCCTCCTCCTTGCTTTTCCTTCCCTCCCAGCCAGCTCAGGGACCAACTGGGCTATGTCTTCCCCACTTGCCTGGACCAACCTTTCTTCTTCTCTTCCCTGCCCTTGCTCTTTTCTGGTCTCTGCTCAATGCTCAGTCTCCTTGCTGTTCTTCTCTTTCTTGCTCCTTCTTCTCCATTCTGGTCTCTGCTCAATGCTCAGTCTCCTTGCTGTTCTTCTCTTTCTTGCTCCTTCTTCTCCATTTTCTTTCCATATAAAGCCTTATCTGCTCCTTTCTCTTTGGCCTCCAGTACCAAGAGCTTGGAAGTGCCATCCCATTCCTGCACGTGAGCAGTACAGGTTGTATTTTGAAGGAATGCCTCCAAACCTGCTCCAACTTTTGTGAGTCATCTGAAGTAACAGGGTGGCTTGGCTGTGTCTGAGCTCAGAGTGAGATATTCCTTCTCCACTCTGTGTCCTGTGAGATGGATATTCCTCTCATAGCCCCTTAGGACTTATTTAGACTTTTCTGTAAATATTCTCTGTGATCTTTTCCAGAGGTCCTGTCTTGTCTCCAACAGGCAAATAGAGCAAAAAATTGCCCTTTTCTGTCCAGGCTGTGCTGTCTTCATGATAGGTGGAATTGAGCAGAGGTGACCCATGGCAGGTCCTGGGCCTAGAGCAGGGGTAGGAACAGCTTCCAGGCTGGGAAAACTGGAGCTCAGCACCAGCCTGACATAAAAGTATCCTTTCAGTGCTGCTTGCATAGAGCCATCCAGGGAGAGGAAAATGTCACCCTGATTTTTAAGATTTTCTAAAGCCTTCTGAGTTTACATTCTTGTAGAAAACTTTCTCACACAACTTCCTGTAAATAACCTATTGTTTTGCATTCCTTCATAGCGGCAGAGAAATTTGATGTACTGGTAGTTTGTCCAGTGTCATTGGAGAGGTGGCACCTTCACCCTCCAATCCACTGTCACCTTTGGAAAAGTAGAAATGTTGGAGTCAGAAGTAAAACTTCTCTTTGTTACCTTTTCAATAGCAGCGGCTCGTGTTGTGCTTTCATGTGTCCTATAGTGACAGGAAAGAATGTATTCAACAACTTCATGAGGTGCATCCAAAGTGTCCTTTTATTCCAAGGACGGAAAATGTGTCTCCCCTGCTCTCCTTTTCTTCAAATAGTAGTAAAATAAATGTTTTGCTTAAGCTGTTGTAAGGAAATCCTCCTTTGAACAGGAGGAAATTCAAAGCAATTCAGTGTGACTGGAGTGGGAAATTTGAGACATTTTAAGATAATAGCAAATAGTAGCTTGGGCAATGCACTGGGAGGTGAACATGCCCATCTGTATATGGAGGTGGTGGTGCTCAGTGTGCTGCTCCACCAGAGTCTGCTGGAATCATTACAGGTCATGACCTGAAGGATTTGAGTGGATCTAAAATCTAATGAAGTCAGTGAAAAGCCTCTCGTTGACTTCAGAAGACTTTGACAGAGGTGCTAATTGAAGGAAAAAGATATTATCTTGCACAAGGCTAAAAATTATACTGGTATGAACAAACGCCCTCACTTGAGAGAGATATGGAAATTTAGATGTTCTAGGTTGATTTAAGGGCATCTCTATTTTCCATCCTGTGTTTAAATTGTCTCTAGACACACCCTTAGCTATACTAATTTAAATTGCTGCACAATCAAACTTAAATAATTGATGCTGTCAGGGATGGGAAAACCTCTGCAGAGACCATGGGTAGCAGTAATGTCACCTTGCACTGGAATTTGCTCTTTGGATATCTGCACTGGAAGAGGCTTCCCTGCGGAGGCATGGATCCAGAGCACAGATTATCAAACCTCTTCTAGACACTCTGAATTTTTCAACAAATCTGCTCTCCTCCTCTTTGAGGTATAATAGGAGCAGATGAATGAGTTTGTAATGGACTTCAATTATATAGAGAGGTCAGATCATCTTGCTCTGCCTGATTCCACTGTCACCTCTCCTGCATCAACATCAGAAATAAAATCTCAGGAAAAAAATTGGATCTTCAATGACAAAACACTTGTTTAGCTTTAAAAATATTAATAATATTTTGACTTTATAGGACAAAGTTAAACCATTGAAAGGTTTTATTGAGCTAAGGCAGTCCCAACATATGATGCTTTGAATATTTGTAAATAGGAGGTTTTTAATAGTATAATGACTATTAAAAATGACTGTAATCTGGTTTTTTGGGTTTTTTTAAATACAGGACAATTACACAAGATGGAAATTCATTCATTATTGCCTCAATTGTGCACCATTATCTCAGATAGGCTGAAGGAATTATTATCCTATGGTATGGGTAAGTAAGTGTCTCATTTGGTGTGAAAAAATACTAAAAATATCAACAGGTTCCAGCTTTTGGAGACTGGAAGGAAAGGCTTAAAGAACAGGCTACCTTCATAATAATTTTCTTTCCTTCTTATTTAAGTTCTGTGAAGTATTTTTGAGGTATTGTCTGGGAAATCATGTTGTGCAGGAGCATAACCAAATAACTAGGTTGTCTGAGGCCATAAAAGAATCTGCAGTGGTGGGGCACAGGGGGTGGCAGTGCCTGGTGTGGTGGGAGCAGCTCTCAGCTCTCAGGTGCCTGAGAGCCATCAAACCTGTCAGCCCCCAGGAGAAGAAGGGTGGAGGAGGTTCCAAAGAGGGATCACACGGTGGCTCTGAATATATTGAGGAGGTTTTCCCATCTGATATCTCAACCATGCATCTACAAAATAAGTAACAGCTGTGGTTTTATACATATTATCTATACCACAGAGAATACCCACTCCTTTTCAAGCATTTCTGTTTGGAAACATCTGGTAAGAGTTTGTTCTCCCAGGAAATCCACACCAAACCACTGGCTAGGTGACCACTGGGTTAGCAAGAAAGGAGGCTCAGGGACCAGACTTTTGTAGATATTACTTTTCCTAATATTAGCTGTGGAGGCAAAAAGCCTTCACTCTTTTTTTACCTCTCACCCCGACACTTTTGGGATTTCTTTTTATTTTTAACAAGGAAGGCGCTTATAACGGGCAGCTGAACTAATGATCATTGAAGTTACTTCAAACAGAATTATTCTATCCTGTAATATGAATATTTCACATACATGTATTCTATTATCTGAGATTACAGGGGGAAAGCAGGTTGTTCATAGTTTGGAAAAGTTGTCAATTTATTTGCACCGTGAAGAGCTGAGATCTGAGCATCTGAAACACAAGCAAATCAATTCTGCCTCAGCAAGGAACACCGAACTCCCATTGACTCCTCCAGCAGGGGTGAGTGGTTAAGGCGGGAGGGAGGGAACTGGGCCCCCGAGGGTATAATGCAAATTCTAGCAGATCGTCTCCATTCAAGGGAAAATCAAGGACAAAAAAAGATTTTCTTCTGCTTCCTTTTGTGTTTTTCCTCAGTGGTTTTTGGTAGAAGCTCAGTGGAGTTGACCTTGGAATATTTTTACCTCTAGTAAACGTTAGGTTTCACTGCAGGAGGATGAATGCTATGTGGTGCTTTTAATATAAGATGTTTTTCACCTCATTTGGGGTGTTTTGTCTAATGGTCTCCATCTTTTGGATCTGTGCAGCTCTATACCTCAGAATGCTGTTTAATGCAGATTTTCTTATCCTAGAAAATATAAGAATCTGCAGAGAAAAGGCTACAATTTCAATGAAATAATAAGCATCTTAGTTTTGAGATGTTCTTAAGAAAGAACCTGATCAGTAAATGCCATTTATGTAAATTTGAACTTTTTTTTTTTTTTGTAATTGAGAACAGAAAATAAATAATCTTATTATTTATTTTGCACATTGGTCCACTTTAAGATAGAAAGATGCATCTTGTAAATGGGACTATAATCTCAGCCATGAGAATCAGCAAAGGAATTGTTCTCAAGAGACAGAAGCAGAGGGAACGAACTGGAGGGGAAAATCACTCACTTTCCTTGATCAGTACTATTCCAAAAAAAAAAAAAAAAAAATAAAAAGAGCGAGAATGATCATATCACATCTATTCGTTTGGACAGAACTATAACCAAAAAATTGTGATACTAGGGTTATTAAATATTTCAGATAATACTCATTGACCCTGAAACGCATTTGATTCTCTCCTCATGTCTGTTCCTCCATTTTTTCCCCTGAAGATTACTAGAATTCCCCATAGAGTAGAAAAACAGCTCACCTTTAGTTCAGACTTAAGCATAGCAATCACTAACATCTTTATTATTCTTATTAGTTTGCATAGACAGCTTGTGCAAAACAATGTTTAACATAAATAAATGTAAGCAATATATGCTAATCCTAGATATTGCTATAGAATGAGATGAATCAGTCTGAGCAATGCTAAAAAAGGTATAGAGCTATTAATGGAATTCCAACAGAAGGGAATGTGTTATATAATACTGCTGAAAATTTAGAAGTCTACTTCTTATATTAGAAAAATACCTCCTAGAGAAGCAGCACTTGGCTCTGCTCCCAATTCAGCAATTGACTTTGTGACTTAAACCTGTATTTCAGTGTCTGGCTGCTTTGGATTCTTGCACTACTTGCCTGAAGTGAATATTCACAGCTGCTTATTGAGTCTGAGGGCAGAACCATGTCCGGTTCTGCAGCTGAGTCAGCAGCACAGTTCCAGGTGTGCTGCAGCCACTGCTCTTCCCATGCTGGACATAAATAATAGCCTTTATGTGAAGGTAAGGGATATCAGTTAAAGAGACCTGTGTTAATTAAGTGTGTGGTTATAGACAGCTCAGTTTCAGGGAGAAATAGAGTTAGCATAGGAACTTCTGCATTAAAAAGTACAACAGGTTGAATTATCCTGTTGTCAAAACCATAATCCTAAAAAGTACAGTGTAAATTAAGATAGAATTTAGATTTGGTAATTTAGCCCGTGTCCAGAGGAGGCACTGGTTTATAGACCTTGTTTACAGACGAGCCTAGAGAACCCTACAGCTCTCCTTATGCAACACAAACACTCATGTAGCAATTCCCACAGGCTTTTAAGGAAAGATGCAGGTGCTTTTTTTGGATTTGCTGAAGCTTCTGAAGGCTCTGTGTGTGTGTGACTGTGTCTGTGTGTCAGCTTACATGCTACCAGCATCTCCAAGCAGTAATGTTCCTTCCATTAAAGAGAAGTGTTTGTGGACAAACGTGGTCTTTGTAATTTATTCTGCACGTCTTGAATATTGAGAAATTTTGAGTGGCTTAGTTTTCCTGGCAGAGCTTATGCCATATGAGATCCCCTTTTATAAGAATGACTGAGTGATGCAGAGAGTTTAAGTGACAGTTCATTCTCTTCTAAGCTTCCCCTCAGCCAGTCTCAATTTGCAGAAGGAGATGGAAAGGGAAACAGGGAGTGAGGTATTTTATAAAGACAAAAATTACAGCTGTGAGATGGAGATGACCAATTAGCCCATCTAGTCCACAGACTTCCAGGAAGAGGATTTATTTTATGTATTCTGCCAGGAGATTCTCAAGAGTAAAGATGACAATGGGATCAAGAATCAAGAATGGAGAAGAAAGTGGTGATGCAAGAGGAAAAAGTCCAGATGTAAGGGGAGTCTGTCAAGTCTGTTCCTCCTTAGTGTTATTCCACCTTCCTCTACCTCCCTGTACCACATCAGTTAAAGCTGGAAGTACCTGGAAGAAGAGGTGATCCCAGACAGTTTGCAGGGAAGTGTTCCCAGTAACTTCTGCTAATGTTTCTGCAATCACTGTGCCCATTTTTACTAGAAATACTACAGAACACTGTGTCTTTGGCAGTCTCCATGAATATCAGTTATTGGAACCTGGTTGGATTCTCTTCCAAGTTGCTTTTCTTGGAATCCTAGATTATTGCCCTTGACTTCAGGAAGTATCTCTTTTTAGACTGGATATTGACATATCAACTATGAAACGAGAGTATTAAGGAGGGAAATAACCAGTAACACCCACATTCATATGATCTAGAGTTAAGCCTATGTAAAATTTTTTGTTGCAGTGATGTAAAATTTGTCTCTGATGCCCTCTTTTCAATTTCTTCTTATCAGCTGAATCCCCTTATTTTCCACCTTCAGCTTTGTCTCCATGAAGTCCTTTCCTGTATGTCACTGCTTCTCCATATTTTTGTCATGTTTTTTGGACAATCTTCACTGAACTGATAAGATCAGAGAAATTTCTGAGTAGTTTTGTGAAAACAGTCAGTAAGGAGGGGAGTAACCCTTTGTGGGAAGGGGTTGCGTCTTCTGAAAAGCCTCTTTTATGAGTGCCATGGAAATCAGTGTTGAATTTTATGTCTAAACTCGTCTTTGAGCATCATGTAAGAGGCTCTGCTGCTGTGTGACACCTTCAAGCCTTAAATACCCTGCATTTTACCATACTTATTTTCCTAAAGTCTCTTAAATTCAGCTTATTTTGAAACTCATATTTTTATTCAGATTTGGATCATCAGAAAAGAATCTCAAAATAAGCAGAAAATGTCTAATGTTTCAAAGCTTTCTGCTTTATCCCAAAGTAGCTGACCCAGCCTTTAGTTTCACAAGTGGCATAGTTTCCCCTCCTGCCCCCAGGGGTGTGCCAATGAAAAAATGCTTCAGCCTTAGTCTTTATTATTGCACCTTATTATGCTCAGGTTTTCTTATTTATTTCCTGCAGGATTTAAAAATCTTGAGGACAAAATCATGGAACTGCTTAATCAGTGGTGAGTGAACAAGTGCAGCCTCCTGAAAGAAGCAGAAGTGCCTGGGGTGCAGCAAGTTCATGATGACAAATTTCTCTTGCCAGAAAAAACAAGGAGTCTTCAGAAACTTGCAGTTCAGGACCACGAGAAGTAGATAAGCTTTGCACCATCCCCAGAAGGTTAATGGGCTTTGGCATCCACAACCCAGTGGGGAGCACCAGAATGAAACCTGGCTTCTCTGAAAATCCCCAGGGCTGCTCTGCAGGCAGTCAGAGGATGCAGCAGCTTTCATGTGTGCTGCTATATCCCACCCTGTCACAACAACACACAGAGACTTGTCTCTTAGGTATGGAGGTCTTAAGATATTATAAAAAACACCTTGCCTAGGCCAATATCTCGTGCAGGGCTTTTTCCAGGCCCAACTGGCCTGGGGGAGATGATTGTCATGGAATCATAAGTTGCTTTGGGTTGGAAGGGACGTTAAAGGCCATCCCTCTCCAACCCTCCTGCCAGAGGCATGGACACCTTCCACCATCCCAGGCTGCTCCAAGCCCTGTTCAACCTGGTTTTGAACACTTGCAGGGATCCAGGGGCATCTGCAGCTTCTCTGGGCAACTTTTGCCAGTACCTGACCGCCCTCTATTTCTTCCTAAAATCTGCTCTATACCTATTCTCAGTTTAAAGCCATTCTCCCTTGTCCTATCACTACATGCCCTTGTAAAAAGTCCTTGTAGAAGATGTGGCACATGCTGCAGTCAGGACAATGTCAGGCTGCCCTTGTGTTATACATGCACAGGCAAGTTTGAATTTCTTGCAAGAAAACAGATTCCATCCCTTGAAAAACCTTGCTTCAGAACAGTACAGTCAGTTGGAGCACAGGAGTGACCACCTGGGCCAAATGAGTGCCAGAACCCAGTTTCTGCTGATGGCCAAGACCCGCTGCCTACAGGGACAGCTGAGAGCCCTGCAGGACCCCAGTCTTTGTTAGGATAATGTGAGAAAGGATAAGCCTCATTCTACCCTTTAACAATTAGAATTGTTTTCAAATCTGGAATAGTCAGTTCAACACACCTTTCTGGTTTTGTGTCTGTAATTCCAGCTACCCTCTGAATGCTTTTTATTAGCAATATAAAGCCAATACTGCATGAAGATGATTTAAGATAAATTTGTGTGGATGTAAATGCTGTTGTCTTCACTGCAGGGAAAGAAAAAAGCCCCCCTCCTCCTCCACTTCTTCCTAGGCAGTGAGGTAGTAATCAGAGACATACACCTTATGGTAAATTAAGAAGTACAGGGACCAAAATAGTAAAGAAACTGCCTCAAAATGGCTACTGGAGCCTTATCCCACTGAAGCTGGCAGGAATCTGTCTATATATGTTCAGATATCTATTCATTTCAGACAGGCTCTATGAGACTAGTCAAATATTTCACTAATTTTCCAGTGTTAAATAGTTTAATTACTTTATTTCTTTCCATGTTAAATTTGAGAGCCTAACAGAAATGAAGGAAACCAATAAAAAGGCTGGATTCTTACTGATTATTTCCCTTTCCCAATGGAGCTATTATTTCAAACAGAAAAAAGGGGAATAAAGCCTGTGGCTGTGACAGGGTTAATAGTAAAGACTTTTTTTTTTTCGTTTGAAATGGCTCCATGGTTCGAGAATGACTCTTTGCTTCCCCTCTTAATCTGTATTTTACGAGTGAGAAGCTTTGCATTATGCAAATCGTTAGATAGGAACAGGTGACATTTCAGCAAAGAACATGATCAGCGGCCCGGGCCTGGATTGGGCTGCTGATTTATACATTAGTATTTGTCACAAGGAGAGCAAGTACTTCAGACTACACTCTGCAATTTGCTTTTCTATTTTTTCCTCCCCACAATCCTTAAGGTGGAAACTTCATCAAAGTATTTAAAACACACTGGCTGGACCAAAGGGAGCCGGTTTTGGTTTGGAATCAGGGCTGAAACAGCACAGCCTTGTTTTGATGGCTGTTTGCTGGTGTTAATTGTCACTCTGTGGTTTAGGCTTGCTGAAGCTCCTGCACATCTGCACGGCTCCACATGCAGATGCTCTGCAGCAGGGAAAACCCTCTGGTAGTCCACTGGCCCTACTGCAAAATGGGGAAATATGAAGGACAACCTGGACTTTTATTTAAACTTCATGAACAACATAAACAACAGACATCTTCAAAATGAAAAGTGTGTCAGAATACAACTATTTATTGCTCATTTTTATTTTTTCCCTTCTGGACCTTCTCTAATGGCAGGCAGGCTCAATAGAGATTGATTTGTACGCCATGAGATACGTTTTGGACTGTAAATTATTTCTGAAAGAAAAAACTCTACTGGAAAAAAGAAAGGGATTTACTGCCATTGAATTTAACAACAGGAACAGTTGTTTTTTTTCCTTTCATCTTCTAGTTCTCTGCAGTATTTCGGTTTTTACTTTTGCAGTGGTTTCGCTCCCACCCTGCTAAAACTTTGAATTATAACAGTAGCTTAAATCAGGAGACTGGAGAGGTTGTTAGGTGGTTGGAGTGTCATTGAACAGCAGGTGAAAACAATGCTGTTCCCATCCCAGCAGTGTGTGTGTGCTCCTCAGCAGGGACAGGAGCAGCGAGTTTGGTGTGCAGGACATGGGGGCTGTGTGCTGAGAGCAGCACAGCAGCACGGCAATTGCAAACACTGTGTTTGCCAAAGCCAACATGGCAGCACATTTACCCAAATGCAGATTGCTCATTTGATTTCACAGGAGTCTTTAGTGCAAATCTCAACTGCTGGTCTTCTTTTAAGGTACCTGGCTGCCCAAAGGCACTGGGACAGGGCTGTGCCTGCTTGGTGGCACAGCCTCACTCCAACGCTGCCGGACATGGGCTCATGAGGATGTCACCAGAAACATTTACTGCAAATCAGGGCAGACAGGAAGGCAGAGGCATCTCTTTCCTCATTTGGTGATTCTGGCATTGTCTGTGTCTTCCTGTCACTGCCTGTGCCCATCCCAGGCAGGGCCTCTCCTTGACTGTGCACCCCTCAATGTGACATGTTTTTGTTCTTAGCGCTCAGCAGAGGCTCTGTGAATGGCTCCTATAAATGCAATAAACAAATAACTGGGCTGCAGGAGCATCTGCTTCACTCTGTGCACTAAGGCTGCACTGTCTTGGGTCCCTGATCTAGGCAGGAGCCAGGCAACAAGAGCTGCTGTCGCTTCTCATCATTCTAAATCAAAGACAAATCTTGAGCAAACACAACCACTCAGTTTTCTTAAGGCTTTTCCTTAGGGCCATGCTACTTCAGAAGGGGAAGTTCTTCCCCTCCTCTTTCATAGTCTGGTATTTTGGTTCTTTCTTTGATGCATGGAAACACAAAACCAATTCTTCTCATCAATGCTGTAAGGCCTGGATGTCTTACGCAAAGGGAGCATATTAGGTCATGTGAACAATTTCGGTTTATACCTTGCCATATGCTTGTAACATTAATGTTTCTTAGGGGCTGAACTTGAATGAGAAGCTACCTTTGTATTTTCTAATTTCTTCTGCTTTCATTTCTATGGATTGTAAAATGACATAGAAATAAGTCATTTCAGATACCCCTCTTTCCCCTAAGTCTCTCAGGTATGTTGACAATTCACTGTCCTTGAAAGCCATGTTTCCCTCACCTTTGAAAACTTTTCTACTTACAAATGTCTAATTTTAAGACAAGTGTAGAAAAGCCCCTGTTGGGTATAGCATTCAGCATATGTCACATACCTACCTGCAGTCATGTCCACAAATCCTTCAGTGGGATCATATTTTACCTTGAGTTCCTTTGTTTTTATCTAGAATAATGGCTTAAGTTCCTTCTTAATGTGTTTTCTTATCTCCTTAAGGTAACTTTAGCAAAGATAAGAATGTTCTGCTGAGAACAGCACCAGCCCATAATTCACTCATGTCAGAAATCATTACAATTTCTTCATATCATCTCAATTAAACTTTAGTTCAGTCCAGATGTTCTCAGCTGTGGTCACAGCAATGCCTTTGGCATGAGCCTGTGCTGTGGGTGATTCTCCCAGTGCTGGGGCCAGCTCTGTGAAGGCTCCAGGCGCTGGGAGAGAAGGAGCTGCACTGGCCTTCCCAAACATGCTCCAGGTCCATGGCCCTGCTGTCTGGAAGGATGGACAGCACAGCCTCCAAGCCATGATGGAACACTCAGGTGGGGTTTGCTGTGGGCACTGGTTTAGAAATTTGGGCATTTACACCCAGTCACTTCATACCAAAGCTATAAAATGACTTACTGGTGGAATTAACACAGTGAGCAGTCCAGACACAGATGAAATCAATCCCATAATGCTGGTACAAATCACACTGTGGTCATATTTAATGACATCTACGATGAATGACTATGACTGTTTTTATAGCCATGCTTTATCTCAGATACATTTTTGATTGCCATATCAAATACTCACATTCCAGTGAGGAATTCACTCACATTCACCCACAGGCTTCACATTC
Organism: Taeniopygia guttata; assembly: GCF_048771995.1. Lineage (NCBI taxonomy): Eukaryota > Metazoa > Chordata > Aves > Passeriformes > Estrildidae > Taeniopygia > Taeniopygia guttata. The sequence goes on from NC_133028.1 coordinate 7,214,875, forward strand.
CACTGTGTGTTGAGGATGGGGTATCTTGCTCCTATCTCACTAACTTCCTCTGTTTCTTTATTTGTGTATCATCTCTCTGTTCATATTTTCTGTTACTGTCACACAAACCCTTCAAAGCTCTTATGGCATTTCTTGAAGGCTGGGTAATTTCTCTCCATGTCAATGAGATTATTATGATTATCCTCATTTACAGGATGGGAAGCTGAAAAAGAAATGTGACAAAATGCTTTGTCTGGAAGAAAGATGCTTGTGTGTATGCAAACTTATCACTCACAGTTTTGTATTTCCTCTTTTATTTATACACCCAACAGTTTGCTGAGGCCAGAAGATGTCTGTGTGGAATCCTTTCCTAAAGCAAGTGTGAGCAGCAGGTCTCCACATGTGTCCTCACAGAAAAAGCAGCATTATGAGCTACAACATTTGTCATTTCATTGTTAATAAGACCCAACCACCGAAACCTTTGTATATAGAGGCAAGGCTGGTTTTATTGGTGTTTAAACACAGTTATTCCTCTGATGAGATTAAAATGGAGAGAATAAATGATACATTATTAGACTTGAGGAACTGATGTGTCTTACCCAACAGAACCAGAACTTTACCCCAGTTTTTAAGCATCTTTCTGTAACCACAGCAGGGAATCCTTTCTGGAATCTTGTGAAGAGGGACTGGAAGTTTAAGAATTTATGCCATCTGTGGATTTTTAAAGTAACAGCTAAACACTTATCTTGGATCTATTTGTGTTTTTTCAGATGAGTAAAAGTAAGACCAAATTAGTAAGAACTTTTTCATTGGTATAAATTGAACTCCTGTAGATGTCCCCAGTACCGGATTCTTTTAAAGAGCTCTTTTAATTCACTCTCTAATTGCCTAAGAAAAGACGCTAAGGAACATGCAGTGACCTACCTGATAGTTGGTTTGTTTTGTTTTTTTTTTTTTCTTGATAGGGTCTTCTACAGTGCCATATACTTGTAATGCAGGTGGCACCTGTCTGTGAGGACAAGGACCTTGCCATAGCCCTGCCTCTGGTCAGCACTGCTGATTGTGCTGGAGGCAAGACTCATCTATCCCCAGTTGTTTAAGACCACAGGGGAGCTGTCTTTTCATGGATGAATACAAGAAAATTGTTTATGATTGTTACCTACAGGATGCTGGTAATACAAGGCAGAATGAGAACTTGTTATTTGTCAATATTAATCTGGAGTGTTATTTATGGTGGAAGGCACTGTCTGTTTGGGGTTGTATTGTCTCTGCAAAGGAATGATGTTGACTTAATTGAAATAATCAATTTCTATCTCAAAACCTTAGATTTCTTGTTGTCTTACAGCACAATATCATATCAAGCATGTTTTTCTGTTCCGAAAACCTATGAATTGTAAAAAATAGGTAATAAATTTGGTTCAGATAACAAATTTTTGACAGATCTAGAAATAAGGAAAAAAAAAAAAGAGATTAGTAATGTTAAGGGTCTGTTGGTGTCCTTGAATTCATCCAGTGATGAGAGATCTCAGCACTCCTGGCTGAGGCTGACTGTGAACTTCATTTGGCTGTTGTGCTGTTTTTGGTTCTCCATTCACCTGTCTGTTAATACAGATGTAAAGTCAATCATTGCTTCTGCATGCTTCATTTATCTAGGTTTGAGTTGTATTATGTTTTTTCAACCTTGCCATTCTGAAGTTGTCCATAAAAGTTTTGGTTTACTATATATTGAGTACCATGATGTCTACTGAGTTGGTTGGACTTTTACTTTGAAAAAAAATGTTGGCTAATATATGGATCATAACTACATATATATAATTTATAATTACAGGTGCAAGAAATTACATATATGGCCAAGTCATCACAGGAAGTTGTTTCTGTCTCTTTATTTACCTATAGAAGTATGTATTAACCAACTGTTCCCTTAGCATGCTGAAAAACATACAAAAAATTATGTTTTTCCATGCAGTTGAGCTAGTTCATCATAATAAAAGCAGAGGAAGGACAAAAAAGAGTTGCTGCCTTGTGGCTGTGTTGTGTGTGCTGGTTTAACAGGTGTGAAATGTGCTCCTGATGTGGGCTGAAGACAATAACCACATAGGATCAGCTTCTGGGTAGCCTTGTGTAGGGCTGGAGGATTTGTAGAGGTCTCTTGGGATTTCCGCATGCAGAGTGGGATGTGGGTAGGGTCATGGGCATTGCTTAGAGAAAACTTGTCAGTGAGATTTCAGAATGAATTGGAACAAGATCATATTCAATGAGACTTTGATTGATGCTTTTGGGACCATTTATAATCCAGAGGAACAGTAAATTACATAAATATTCTAAGTATACAAATACCTTTGTCTTGAAACAGGACAGAATTTATTCGGTGTCTGGAAGTGCCCCAACCCCTTCAGCCCCTTATGATTAATATCAGAATCACGGCAGACTCTGATCTCCTAAAAAATCTGTACTTCAGAAGACTTTCTTGCAAGTTAAAAATATAGAGATGACTTGACTATAAGGTATTTATATACCATTTGCAACTCTGGATGCTGATCCTAATCCCCAGGTCGCAGTTTTTATCTGTGACAACTCTTTCCTTCAACTATGGCGGAAAAGAGGATAAAATGTGCTTGGACCTTCTGCTGAGTAATTGGGCTGGGTCCTAGGAGCCTCAAACTGCAGAATGAAAATACACATCTCCTGTCCTCCCATTTTCAGGCAATCCCAGCACCCACAGAGGTGATGGATAGCAGGGTTCAGGTGCTGCTCCCTCCAATACTTCATTGTAATCTGCTGCTGGAATGAAAAAAAAGCAAGACTTGTGCTGCCAGAAAGACATGTGAACTACAACCCCACTCTGAGATATTTGAAAATGAAGCAGGACAATGTTTATTACCAAAGTCTCAGCTTCTCGGTGGAAGCTGTTCAAATTTCCCTGTAATACACTTTACTGGCCCTTATCCTATAGTATTTCTAGGGGACCTTTCATGGCAAAGGACTTGCAATCCATGGAGATGTAACACTGTTCTTTCTGCAGGCTGGAGAAGAGGTGAGAGAAACCCTGTAAGGGAAACAGGACTGTGAGGCAGGTGGAAAACCTGTAGCCAAAGTGGAGAAACTTTGGCAGACAACCTCTAAAACTTGGATGGATCAGGTACGGCCTAGATTTTAAAGGTTTGCTCAAACAGACCTTAGAACAATGGCAAGCTAAGGGCTGATTTGAGCATAAGGATTTAAACCTGTGGTTCTAGGATCCAGGTTGATAAACCACAGAATTATATAGTAATTATTAATTGAGTATTGCCACAGAAAATAGGGAGTTATAATGGTAAAATGGCTTATTTTGCCTTTGCTGAGGTTGCTGAAGATACATCTTATAGGAGAAGTTCTTGTAACTCGTGAATTGTTATACAGATTCCACCTTAAATGGATTTTATCAGACTGTGCACCGGTAAGCCCATGCTAATATTGGCTCCAATAAAGAACAAATCAGTGCCCAACTCGACTCGTCTTATCGCACAGTCAAAACTGATGGCTGGAGAAGTCATAAAGATCCCATTTAATCTCTCGCCTATCTATCACTGTGAATGTCTTTATCCTCTTTGTGCAGTGGTAATATCTGCTCATTATGAAAGCAAAATAGATCTGGCATGAATAAAAGCGGAATGAAGTGCTCACTTTGATTTTGACAGCATGATCAGTGGAAGCAGTAATCTGTGAGAATCAAAAGGGCTAAATTATTCCATAACAGTAATTTGAGGGAACAGCTCAGAGCATACACATCTGCTTTCATATATTGTGACGTGCACTGATAAAACATCCTTCCCAATTTTCTCTCTCTGTGCTTGACTAATCTGCAACAGCTCTCACAATGTCTAATCACGCCATCAAAAAGGAGAAGAAGTTCAATGGAGACTCAAATGAAAGAAGATTGGAAAACTATCCTCAATTGAAATTACATTTGTAAATGAGCCATAGTTTTTCTGTTCAGAGTGCATTATGGCAAATCTGCCTGAAGAAGTAGTTATGCTGAAGAACAGCAACATGTATCTGGATTGTATTTATTCCATTACTGCTCAAGGAAAATTATAGGAGCTTGGAAGCCCCGGGGCATCTTTTCAAAACTGATATGCCAAATTCATAGTCAGATTCCTGTGGTATAATTATAACATCTCTGGCCAGCTGAAAGATTCCCAATACATATGAATTACACAGCCAGGTTACAGTTATACTGCAAAAGGTTATTTCTTTTAAACATTTATGTTATGGAAGATTTCTTCCTATATTTGCAGGCTGGGCCATGGCCATACTTTTTTTCACTTTCTTCCTTTGCTCATGGCATTTTTGGAGCTAATTAACCAGGCCTATACTATACTTGAATCACTAAAACTAAGGTCACTGTGAAGGTGATTTGAGGATGTAACCAGTTGATCCCCATGGATGAAACTATAACCTGAAGCATGTGTGGACTGGCATGAAGTATGTGCCACACAGCTCAAAAGTTAGTCACATTAAAGCTCCTCTACTGAATATTCATGTTGTGGGTTTTGACATGCTTTTTAACACATGGTGTAAACCTCTTCTTCCTAAAAGTTATGAGCCTAATTTCTGATCTTTGCTAATTGAAGTCTGTCCTCTGGCACTCCAGCCTCTGAAGACACATTGTCACCTCTGCAGGACCCTCACTTTGAGAAGTGTTATCCTTCCCTTCAAGCATCTGCTCCCAAAGCTGCATGATTTGTCAGCCAAGGTATTGTACCTCTCTATCATTTTGATTGGACTCACACACTATTGAACTCCCTAAAGCTGGAGCACTGCGTAAACCCTCACTGGAGATATCAGTACTGAGCCTCTCCCTTCTGCCTTTTTTTCCTGGGATAGCCTAAAAAATTCATGAGTCCCTCCTTTGTAGACCTGTCCACGGGTTCAGTGCTGCAGCTCCCAGTGTTGTGCATTTCTGTGATGAGGATGGACCTGCAGATCTGGAAGGGCACAGGTAAGCAAATGGTTCTGCTGACAGCTGATGGCATTGCTTGCAGTTTTGTTACAGGCTCAGGAAAATCTGAAAATATGAACCAAGAGACTGTATTCACCCTAGGAAAATATGTCTGGACACCATTTCACAAATGTTTAGGTCTTGGTGAAGCATATGTAGGTCTTACTTGCCCAAGAAAAATATGAGTGACCAGCTGCTCCTGATCTTGATATTGTTGCTAGAGCAATATTAACTACAATATTCAATATTCAGTTCTGGTTTTAATAATATTTTTTTACTCATTTTTAGCTCATTTTCTGCAAACATTAATTCTTATTGAGTGAGCACTTTTGCCTGGTCAGGATTTTTTCAATCTGCCTGACAAAAACTTAAGTCTCTGCAAAACTTAAGTAGCAATTTTTGAGATTACTAGGATCTGTTTCCTATCAAGAAAAAAATCAAATAAAAATAGTTTTATTTTACAATATTTATAGTCATGTAAAATGCTACAAGATTTATAAAATATAATTCTTATAAAATGCACATGTCAAATTTCTATAATTTTATTAGACTTTGAGCTGAATTTAAACATTTTCTTAGGACTTGTCTTTGTACAGATGATGTCCTAATGGTCTCTGGAGATTATATTTCAGCTCTTTCTTGTTTCCATTATTACTGTTAACTTTACTTCTTATCCCATAATAAAAGATAAGGTCTTTTCAACTTACACCCCTGGGATGCATCATAGACTTATGGCCATGGCAAATGTTAGGGAATGTGGCTGAGTGAAAGCATTTGTGAGATATCCAAAGAACTTTCCAAAGACTTGGAAACTCCTGTCACTTGTTGCTTCTCATGTATTTGTTACACCTATTATTAAACTTCAACACTTGGACATTGATCTGAATGTTTTATTGGCCAATTATTTAGTGAAATTTTCATGCTGGATAGGTAATACAGCCTGCAATTTTTGTTGCAAGAAAAACATCAGATAAAATTGATTTTCAAGCACACACATTTGACCAGTTGTGTAAGGAATATACACTTATTAAATCAGTGAACAGATAAAATTTCCTGTGACAAAAAAAAAAAAAGCCCACTCAGCACACATAATCTGTCCAATCATTACATCATAAGGTTTGATCAATAAAAGAATAAAGGCTACTCTAGGATTTTGCATAAATTATGGAATTCTACAATTTTTTAAATACTAGAAACAACTGGCTGAGTATGATTTTCCTTTTGAGTATCCTGGTTTTAGTCATTGTATTGGCAATTTTTTGGCAGGATGATTTTTGACTGTCTGTGTGAAATATACAACAGGACTGGAAAAACATTATAGGTATTTTGATTCATTGAGACCTTCATTTTATAAAGTCAAGGAAATGAGATAGATGTAAATTTTTTTCTACCTTCATCTGCAGTAAAAGGCTGTTTTTAAGGTTCCATTGTCAATATAGGTTTATAAATGCACTATTTAAGGGTATAGTTGTTCATGCAGCAGCCAATACTCTCAGTAGAGCTTAGGAAATTTGCCTCACAAGTCAGTATATTTTTTGACAAAATTTATGCATAATTAATCTTGATTCCCACACCCAACTTTGCCTCTATGATTAGCCACATTAGGTTCAATAGAAGTAATTACACCCTAATTTAGGTTTGTGCCTAAGCACAGGATCAGAACCTAAAATGTCAAGACCTCTGAGGAAATGTATCTTTTTGCTTGTTCCTCTTCCAACCCTAACATATTTTGAGATTAAATATATATATAACAAAGTGTGATTTTAATCTGTATGCACAAATTCTCCAGATTGTCAACATCTCTGTTTCTTATCTGGTTCACTGTGTAATTTTCTATGGCCTGTTTGCATCCAAGCCATTCCAAAACAACATATATATCAAGAATTAGCTTAGCACATTGTTTTTCTCTGCCAAAGACCCACAAAGAGGCTTCAGGGATAAATGAGCCTCTTATGGTGATTAACAGTACAGTGATGCATCACAGACAACTGGCTACAGACTGCCTTCCTCACAGTACCCATGTTCATTCCTGATTTTCTCTGTGGAGGGTTGGACTCAGGGTCAGATTCAGTGGATTAAACATGTTTATGGCCATTGGCTTGGAGAGGAATGAAACAAAAACAAATATATGCTGATAAAACTCTGGCTAACTCTTCTGTCAGTACTACCATTCAACTTCAAAATTTTAGACCCTCAGTCTCAGGTTCTTTTTCTGGCTGAGGATGGCTCCTGGTCTCACAGCTAAAAATTGGTTTTTTCTGCTCATTTGACTAACAGCCTTCCACAACAGCCTCCTGAAGTGGTTTCCACACTGCTCTGGCAGCAACTGGGGAGCACAGGCTTTATAAAAATCACCCTGAATGCTATTGTGCTTTTTTCCTGCCTTGCACATTGCCACTCACATTGAGACAAAACATGACTCTGATGAACAGTGCAATGTGTTTTATCTGCATGACAGCATCCAGTCTCTAATTGTCTCAGTGCCGTGCACAACTGCAGGCAGAAGGCAGACTGGGGTAGTCAGTGGCAGCAGGGGCACAATTAAAAGTATGAAGGAACCTACATGTTTGTGTTCTGCAGTTTTCTGAAGTGCCCGTGCCTCCTACTCTTTCTGTAAACTTGCTTGTGACACTGAGATTCTTCTAATTTGCCCTTTCTCATGTAACTATAACTGCACATTTTTGGTTTTGCACATAGTACGTAATTATTACTTGAGGAGATGAAGATACTGACAAGTCACAGTGGCAATGAACATGCCTGAGAAGATATTTTGCACCAAAATAATTTGTAGTTTTCCTTCAACAAGCTGGAGGAACATGTTTTTCCAGTTTTTAGAGAAAACCTCCCCACCCCAAATATAGTGGTATTTCATTAATAACATTTTTGTGTTAGCTGCATTTGAGTTTGGGCCATTTCTACATCTACATCTGTTCTCCAGCCGCTGAGGATCTGCAGGCTGAGGGTGAAAATCTGTGGAACTACAGGGAAGCAGTGAGAGTTTTCAGAAGTTTGCTTCAGGTGGGTTCACAGAGTGATTTTGGCACTGGGTTCTTGGAACATTGACTGTCTAGGACACATCAGTAGTGATGTCTGAACAGATCTGAGTAGAGCCTTTGCTCCAAGTCCTAAGCCTTTACTAAAGGTGATTACAGACATCCACTACACAGAGCTAAAGGATGCTGTGCTGTCTGTCTGCTGGTTTAATGGCATATACTACCATATGTGTTAGTTTAGTGGTTAGAGACCTTAAGCAGGCCATGGAAGGATTGGGCCTTGGAAAAAATTCAGGCTAATGTCTTTAAATCTAGGCTGTGCTGAGTAAAGGGGAGAGGGAGCAGATTGTGCCTGAGCCTGGCAATTCATGGGCAGAGGGAAAGGGAGGATACAGCTCTGCAGGCAGCACAAGATAAATCATCATCCTCCAGGTACAAATGGAATCCCGGGCTCCAGCTCACTCCCAGTGCTTTTCCTAAGGATTTGCTTCGACCAGCCTGGGCAAGACCCCAGAGAAAAGTCCAGCCAGGCTGAGGTGCTCTTGCTGTGCTGGTAGAGCCCCTGGTGGAGAGTCCAGATGTGGGAAGTGAGAGATTTCCTGCCCAGCATCTGCGCTCCCAGCACAGGCATCTCTGCTCCCGCCGCTCAAAGTGCTCTTGTGCAGGAACAGCACATCCACAGCTGGGGCACAGCAGCATCCACAGCCAGGACAGATGTAATTCTGCTGAATAGGGTGGGGATCGTGACTTTGCCAGAACTCTGCCAGCAGAAGGCAATAAGGTCTCAAAAGTCAGCCGTGACCCATGCGTAGGTCTGAAATTGGCTTGAATTCTAGCCTGTTTCCTACCCTTGTCACACTTTTAAATGCCACCATGTAGCAGAATTCGTGTTTGTCATAGGATTTCTGCAGTATTCTGCTTCACTTTATACACATATTTTATGTAAATCAAGTGTTAATTACCCCGCTCTGTATTTTGTGTTGAATATCATTTTTTTAATTACAGGCTTCCTCCCAGGTTAAGCCTGCATGCCTGTTGTTGAGCCAATTATCATAAATTCCCCTGTAACAATTAACAATATTGGTACAGAGCTGCATGTATTTTAAATGTTATAATTATGCTCAGCTCTTTTGTTAATTGGCCTATCTGACTCTTTACTTTTTATGCTGCTCATCTGCTCATTACCACAGCCATTTAATTCAATTAGCACCTTAATTAGAAGAACAGCCATGTCCAATGTCGTAGGACTTGTCAGAGTACGCGGCTTGATTAGCAAAGACAAACACACCATGCAAATCAGGCTGTAACATTTGGGGGCGGCAGGAATGGAAGGCAGCCAGCTGGTGAAGTGGAAAAGGAGCGTGTCTTCATCCCCCAAAGCTTTGCCAGGAGAGAGAAAATAAAGAAGGCATCAGACTGAGGAAGGAATAAAATAATTTACAATTCCACGAGTTAAGGCATCACTTAACATGAATGGTGTGTAACTCCTGAGGATGGTGTCACTACTAAATTATCTCCTACCCCCAGTGCTCTTAAAAAAGAGACAGAAAGTGAGAGAGATGTGTAAAAAATAATACAGTAATCTCCTACCATATCATATGTCCTTTTCAGAGTAGGAAGTCAAACCCCAAAGTCTAGATTCCAAGAGAGAGAGAGAGGAGGAAAAAGAAACACCATGATCCCAGGTGTAAATCCACATAGCTCCACTCACCAATGCCAAATGAGGAGTGGGTCCAGGGTATTTTAAAATCACCCATTTGGCCTAGATCCTCTCATTTAAGATAACAGCAATGCTGAGGAGAGACATGGGGAGCTGTAGAATTGTATTAAAAAAAAAAGCTTCATTTTCCAAGAGCAGTTTAAGTCTCAGTTTTGTTTTGCCAGTCTATTTAAATCTTTATTCCCTGCCTATTAATTCTCCTAATTAGAATTAAATGAAGCATGCTAAATTGCTAGATTAACCAATAATTAAGCAGGCAAAGCACTAACGTTTAATACACACAGGCAGCTCTTTCTCTTCTGTGATAGCACCATGTCATGCCTGCTCATTTTATTTGAAAGGAATTAAGAGGCTTGTCTTCCGTGATCAACACCCCCTCCCATATTAACTTACATAAAATAAAGACTTTCCCAAAAGGGGATCAGTTTCCAGCTAATTATCAAAGAACCTTTGATTTTATTTTTTAATTCCTTATCTGTGAACCCTTGTGAAACCTATTTGAATCAGTTGGCTCAAGAAATCCAACAGCTGTACATATATTTAGCAGATAGTAGATTTTAATTAAAATGATATATAGTTTGTGTGGTGCTCCTTTTATTCTGTGTTATTTCTTTATTTCTTCTCATGTAATGAAGTCCTACACTTATTTCCAGAGGATGGCAGTCCCTATTCCTCCCTCTCACCTCCCCCCTGTGTCATGCCTCACTCCTTCAATATTCACTTTACATATTTACACATAATTTTGTCTTTATGGCACGCACCTGCCCATGGGATCTCCCAGTATCACACACTCCTCTCTGTGTGTAGGCAAGAAGCTGTGCAGATCCATCATGGGCACTCTTGGTGATTTTGAAGGTTATTCCTTGGGTGTGTATGTGCTGGAAAAGCTGGGTCAGGAGCAGGACCAGCATGTTCAGAAGGGAGTTTGTGCCTCTTAGAAAGGTGCTGGCTGTGCCTTGAGCATGTAACTCGTTCATGTACAGAGGGCAGCAAAGGCTTGTGAGAGGGATTTCATAAAGGTGCTCAGTCCCATGGCAACTGAACACATATGTCCTTGTCTTTTATTCTTTGGGGTTAAGCTGTTAGCAAAAATTTGGAATATTTCTTGTTGTTCCCTCCAGGAGCAGAAAAAATCTGGTGGAATTTTTTCTTGGGATGTCTATCCAATATTTTGCAGAAAGATCCAAATTTATTTTGCCGGTGGCTTGAGCAATCTGCCTTTGCAGAGGAAGCTATGTGTATTCAGGACCCATGGCTTCTGTTTTAAAAACCACTTTGCAGCTGTTTGGCTGCGCATCAGTCAGGGTAACACTGCCTCTGATGAAATCCCACAACAAGAAAGGCTGGCCCAGGAGTCCTGTTTCCCAGAGATACCATACAAAAGGCTGTGTGTCTGCTCACAGTTCCATCTCTCTTGTGGCCAGCACTTTGTCCCAGAAGAGGTGTCCCGAAGTGGGTGTTTAAACAATATAGTTGAAATTATATAATATCACCCTGCAGGTGAAAGGGGACAATCTCTGTCTTTTTTCTTCTCTCTCCAGGTGATCCTGTGCATTTTGGTACTTACATGAGCATCTTCTGAGATAATGTTCTTGGCCAGTCTGGAGGAAAAGCAATGCAAGAAAACATACTTTTTCCACTGCCTTGACAAGTTGGATCTGCACACCATAAGGCCAAAGGAATATGAAGGCATCATGAGGACCAGAGTATGATCTGCAGCTGGTAAAAACTGGCAGTGATGGGCCTCTTATGGTAGCAAATCAATAGGTTAGCCCAGATATCTCCAAACTGCAGTTTATGTTTGTAGACACATAGGTATATCCTGGAGTAAAATCATGGATAATGAAAGAGAACAGATTTGGGTTTATTTTATTTCTTCTCTTCAAGTGAGCAGTCCTGCAGGGAAAACCAAGTGTCAGTTCTGAAGACATCAAAATTGCCTTATTCCAAAATATTTTGTTTGGTTTTTTAAAAGAGAATTTAAAAGAATTTCAAAGATCTTGATCTCAATTCATGCAAAGTTTTCTGAGCAGCAGCTTTCCATCAGGATAGCATAGTTTCATGTTCCTGTTCTACACACATCTCTAACCAACCTGAGCAACACCAAGTGCTTATGATTTGGAGGTAAAGCTACGCAAATACTGGCATGTGGCTGTGTTTTTTTCTCTGTCTCATACATGCTCCCCAATTTAAGGCTGTCTAAATAAGCTTGCACTTGAATGCTTTGGCATAAAACTCTTTAAAGGCAATGCCAATGCACATATCTCAATATGAACAGGTGCTCAGGGGCCTGCCACGGACAATTTGTAGAGTTGTGGCCCAAGACAGTTTTGAATCCAGACATGGTCAATTTGAAAATAACATAAAATTATAACAACAGCTCAGAAGTATTCGGGGACAACCATTCCCACCAAAAATTTGAACTGGTTTTGCAGTTGCTTGTACAGATCTGCTGATTAACATGGAGAACAATAAGTGCCCTCTGAATCACTAATGTAAAAAAATAATGGTGAGATGATGAGGCCTTGGAAGTCAAGGTAAATCAAGATGTGAGTGAATGGCTTCATTTCTGTGAGGGGCCAGACTGAGCAAGCTGGATTCTAATTTCTCAGCTGTCCTGTGGTATGAACTGTGTGGCCCCTGCAGTACATGCCGAGGACAGCAGAGTCTGCCTTCCCTTTTCGGCTGGCTGGCTGATTGATTCATTCCTCTTCTTTTTTTCAAACCAGGCTTCTTGCATGCTTTGGTGAACCTCTTAGTCAGTCCCTGGTAGCTCTGTCGATTCAGTGTGCGTCTGTGTGTGTGTGTGCATGCACATGTATTGCACTTCATCTGCTTGATGCAATAATATCCTGGGGGAATGTGCAGGCTGTAAACTTCTTCATAACATCCTGTTCCTGCAACTTGGAGATATTGACTCTGAAGGGAAACAATGGCATGAATAAAATAAAAATAAAAAAAAAGTTAATTATCCTTTGTGTTTGTAATTTAATTAAAGATGCAGTAAAGTTTTACTGTTTTTCCAGGTGATGATGTTTAGGGCTCTGAAAAGCTATTTGTGCTGGTGAGATTAAAGTGCATTTTAAAATGTTCCCCGAGCACTTTCACATTTGTTGATAGATTTTTAAATTAAACTTTAAATTGTAATCTAAATTACCTCCAACAATTCATGGTCCCTGTAATGAACTCCCACCATTCCTGCTGTCATCTGACTATGATATACTGTAAATGGTAACTGCTCAGGGTTTTACTGAATAGTGCTTTGGTATTACTGCACTATATTAGTTGTGTACAACCCTCAAACAGAAATCAAAGCACAACACAGGTTTGGTTTAGCATAGTAACTTTATTATTTGCTGGTCTTTAGTCTTAGTGAACACTGCTACTGCTAAATCATTTGGGACCTCATGGAATATACTTCCAAATAATTTTTTAGGCATTCCTGTCAAGGTAGAAGTATTTGCATTTTATCAGCCAATGAGCTTTTGGACATTAATCCTTAATAGGTAAAATAAAACTAATTGGGGAATATGAGTTCAAGTGCTCATTCGTAAAGTGACCATGGCTCATCGGCCCCTGAGGCACAATTAGAAGAAAATACTTTCCTAAATGATTGATGTAGATTCAAAAAGGTAAAGGAGATTGCACAGGGATAGTAGAAATAATTCACCATGGGCTACTTCACCATGTGATATAGGTTTGGTGAGACCAAGTGGTTTCCAAGAGCAGAGCAGAGCCTAACTTGCAAATCACTGCCTGACCCTGGGACATCATATTGCTCAAGGCCCTTGGACCTGTTCCTGGGATGAAATTAAAAACTCCAAATGTAAGCTGGTCTAATGTCCATGGGAAGCTCTCAAGGATCTCAAGAACATTTACACATATGGAAAATTAGAAGGAAAATTTATTCTCACGAAATCAATAAATTTTAAAAAACGCAAATTCAACCAAACAAAAAACTCTACATAACTTGAGAGTAAGGTCCTAGGGAAGTGCAGAGGGAGAAAATAAGCAGGTCCAGGAGTTCTTTGGTGCAGAAGGGTGCTTTGTTATGTTGCAGCAGTCTGTCTCATAGAACCCTTTGACATGGGGTTTCATCTTTCAGCTGGAAAGCTCTTGGTGGACTTTTCTTCTGCAAAACTACACATGCTGTATAGGTCTCAGCTTTTGGGTTCCATGAGTTCCCTGTTTTAATTATTTTTTATGTGAAATGAAAACTGGCTTGTTTGGTTACATTTGATTTCTTACCTCTCCTGCTGTGAAGGAAATTAACAATCTTTGTGTTTCCTGGTCACCTTTGCCATTTGTCATCATTCAGTGTATTGGCAGCCATGCTGGAAAATATGATCATTAATTAGACTAATTGCTTTCCCTTATTCCAACCCCCTCATTTCAGATCAGTACTATTGCATTCTTCTCTTCCAATCCCTCTTTTTCTTGAACCCTCTGCAGATGAGCGACTGAAGGAGAATGACAGTGTCTGTGGTGCTGGCATGCTCTGTCCCTGCTGGCCAGGCTGAGCAATTCCTTGTATGGGTTTCCTTTTTTTCCATATGGCTTTCATTTTATTCCCTTCCCATCTGTCTCCTGTCTACTGAAGGTAAATTGTGCCAAATTACTCTGACAGCTTCCTCTGATAAGGTAGATGATTTTCTAATCAAAGAAAATGCATTAGATACTCTCTACCTGGACTTCAGTAATGCACTTGGTACTGGATAATGATCACTTGGACTGGGGGAGAGGGGAATGACCAGAAGGACTAGAGGGTGAGTCAGGAGCTCACTCAAGTGAGACAAAACTGAGGAGTTTTTAGATAGGAAGTGCTGACCTGAGAGACCACACTTAGCAATCACTTATGGACTGGATATTTTGAATATTTCCACCTGTGATTTTGGCAGAAGACAGGAAGGAAGGAAGGAAGGAAGGAAGAGGGTTGATGGTGATGTTTGCTTGTGAAAAAAAACTAGGGGCTAGAAATAGTCTTCAGGAGGATCAGAGTGTCATAGAGAAACATCTTAATAACTTTTAACTGGAGGTAGCAATGAAATTGTACGAAACAGAAAATCATGGTGAGGGACTGGGAATGAAGAATGAAGACTGAATTATCCTACTGATACATAAACTTACTAGTTTTTAAACATATCTGTCTACTGTGGGCCTCTGTATTTATCAGTGTTTTATTTCCATTTTTATTTCCATTTTTCTCCCAACTCAGAAGTTTAAATGAGCATGGCTTTCAGATTGTGCTCTATTGCAACTGGAGACAGAGGCATCAGCAAGCATTCCACAGCTCTGAAAGCAGAGCCTATGCTAAGCTACACACAGAGCTCATGCCCTCTGCAAGAGACAGAGAGCAGGATGCTTCTTTTGTGAGGAAAGTGAGGCTACAGTGAGAAGAAAACTGTTTTGTAGTTCTATCAAAAAAAAAAAAAAACCAAACCTGAAAATAAGTATAAATTCAAGTGAATATCTGTCTTGAACTTTTGTGGGTTTTGAAAGGTAAATGCTGGTATTTCAGCTCTGTGTTGCTGATGACAAGCAATTGATGAGTTGATTGCCTTCCTGGTCCCACTGAATTGGAGTGCTGCTGGAAATCTTCTGAAGAGCCCTCACATGGTCAGCCATGTGAGCAAAGTGTTCATTGTTCACTGCTTAAAGATTCCCTGTGCCATGAGAGTAAACATTGTTTTCTCCCAAGCTGAGAGCAGACAACTCCAGTTTTTCTGTTTCACTGGGAAAAGCTGCCTTTTTTAAAAAGCAAAATTAATATGAAATGCTAAAAGGCAAAAAGACAGTGGGGGTGGGGGGATGGATTTATTCTCCCCTTTCTCCAATTGTGAAGCTGAAGTTTCCTGATCTTAATGCTATGTGCAGACAGGCATTTTTCCAATATAACTTTATCCACAATTTCTAAGGTAAATGTTCATTCTCAAATGCATACAGCATTATTGACAATGACAGAGCATGTTGAGTATTCCCCCTAAAGGACAGGGTTTCTTTTTTTTTTCCCATTTCAAAGTAATTGAGAAATGCCCTGCAATGAACCTGATGAATGAATATATATAGCAGTTTTACATGTTGCTACCTATAGACAGCCAGTCCTAATTTAAGGTGGGAAGCAAGATAACAAACTTCACAGCGTGAAGCAGGATACCATCTCTCACTAATAGAAATTCATATTCCACATTGTACATCAGGCTGTTGGCATTTGAAATGCTACAGCGGTGCTAACATTAGAATTCAGAGATATTTGTTGACACTTCTCTTGAGACTGTTCATACACACACCCCCTCAAAGAGATAGCACGAGCCTCAAAATGAATTTGTCGGTGAAGCTTTGAGCCCTGCTCTATTCACATGTGGTTTCATTTTTCTCAACGTGACCTTTGGTTCGCACAGCGACGGCTTTGGTTTGCTACTGGTTTCGAGGCAGGAGCTTCAAGGGAAAATGAGCCCGTGTCTTTTTTAGCTCTTAACAAAACTGTGGTCTTGTAGTGAGCAGAGATCATATCACCCTCACAAAGTGATACATGCAGGTTAAAGGATGTCTGCCCCGTTTCCCGGGAATGCGGGTCTCTCGGACTGCTGCCTGATTTCAATAAAAATGAATGGGAAAGTATGGAAATGTGCACTGAGAGTGGAACCTCATGGATAATAGACCTTTACTGGTTTTATGATAAAGAAGGAAAAAAAAGAGCTTGGAAAAATGAGCATTTGAATACTTCTGAGTTGCCTTTGCTGAAAGGTGTTATAAATATGAAAGGTTGCTTTTTTGTAAGTGTGGTTAGCACAGAATGATGATAATTAAAAATACTGCTGGTAACACTCCCACATCAATAACTGCTTTGAACTTTTCAGTCCTGTTTTATTTGAACTGCTGCTGATAGTGCCCACTAGAGTTCAGATGTCAAATCTTTCTATTCTAATGCTATCCTCATCATGCTCTTGAGTATAAGATATTTGGAATGTCCTCAGATTATCTATTTATATGTGTTTCAATACATCTAGGGAATATAATAACATATAGGGATATAATAACACATAGGGATGTTAATAAAAGTATGGTTTTAAAGAGTTTCTAAGTGTATGTTAAATTATTTTAATTGGTTTATATTATTTGCTATCTTGGAACTGTTGCCAAGTTGTGAAAGGCAGAAGAGAATCCATAGGTATTAAGTTTAAATAGTTCTGCAACAATTCTAAATAGAGGGTAGCAAAAAAGGCCAAAGTTTAAATGACAACATCATTTTAAATTCCTTTAGAAAATGCAATAAAAGACAAAAAAAATCATACTCCTATAATATTAACATTGAACAGTGTTCAGAGTATATGAGAGCTCCTGGGGTAATTAGAGTAATAAATGTATCCTATATTTAAGAGAAAATTCAAAGCATAATAAACATGTGAGATGGACAGTTATGGAAGAAATGGAGGGTTGGGAAATGGCATTTATCATGTGGGGAAGTCATAGGGACACAGTAATGAACTTCACAGCTTCATAAACATATGTGGATAAAGGAAACATGTGAAACAGGACTGCCAAGGCAGCTGAACAAGGGAAGCCAACATCAGTCCCTGCAATACACCTTAAGAAAATAATTGTTGAAAGCTGTCCACTGGACATTGTGTCAAACATATGGTGTTGACAAAGCCAAAACATGCCTTTCTCCACCAACTAGAATAGCAGTGGCAGAGAAAATTATACAGAAGAAAGTCCCTAAATCAGTATCAACAGCCCTTAATGTAGCCCAATGCTTCCAAAATATGTTTGTTATATATTCCTTTTGCTTAGTTGCAGCAATAGGATGAGTCAAATTATGAGAATGATAAGCCTGCATCTGTGTTTCCAGATCCAGGTTTGTACCTAGCAGCAAAACGGGCTCTGTACTGTGGGGCACCATGGCTGAAAGCATTCAGTACATCAATTGGAGATTTGGTCAGAGATATGAGAATT